>NC_057798.1:13696314-13705805 GCF_018294505.1 Triticum aestivum
CCCCCGCTCGCCGTCCCCGCCGCCGAGTCCCTCGCCGCCGCCTTCACCGCCGCCTTCGCCGCCTCCTCGCCGCCCCCTCGTCGCCGGCCGAAGCCCCGGCCGCAGCCCCTCTCCCCGGCGAGCCCCGTGCCTCTCCGGTGATCCTCGGTGTCCGTGCCCCGGCGAGCCCAGATCCAGATCCGCGCGTGAACAGTAAACCCTAGGGGTTGACTTTCCCTCTCCCCCTTATTTTTTTTTGCTATCTTTGACTGCTCGTATCTCCACATCCGTAGCTCCGTTTTGGGCATATGATATATCAAAATCTTCGCCTCGACATGTACATCATTTCATTCCATTGCATCATTTGCATTTGAGGTCATATTGATACCCAAAATGCTGTTACAAGGAGGCTTCGTGAGTTAAATTGCAGATCCGTTAGTTCATCATGCACTTTTGTCATTTTTGCCATGTTTAATTCGTGCATGATATGCCTGTGCCCCTTTGGGATGAATTGTTAAGCATTTTGTCTTCTTTCCAGAGGTGCCACCCATGCATTTTTAGGATGTGTGTGTTGTCTTGTGCAAGCTTGCGAAGAGAGGTACCTGAGATTGCAGATTTCAGGGACTTAGTGATTTTCACTAAGTCTGGGATATTTTAGTTCATGATGCTATATGTCCAGCTTGTTTCCTAGTGATCCGTGCCTCTTTTGAGGATGATCAATCAGGGAGTTTTGATATTTATGTTATGCTCTATCCATCCATGTCTTTGTGTGCATATGTGGAGTGCTCTAGGTTGACTCAATCGAGCTCAACGTTTGCTTCGTTGTTAATCTGGGCAGATCGTCAACTTGTTTGCGAATTTGCCGATGCTACCGTTAGTGTTCCATGTATGCTATGCCTTCGTTCTTGCCATGTGTAGCTAGCACATTATGTCTTCTTGCTGGTTATATGCTTTCCTTGCCATGACTTGCACCGTAGTGAGTGCATCGAGCTCGTTTACATGCCTTCGTGAGTTAAATTTCAGCATGTCTCAGTTTTCACTAAGTCTGAAAACTGATTGTGTTCGAGCTATATTCGTGAGCTCGGTAGAGTATTTTGTGAACCCTTTTGGCCCCAGTTCACTTTGGGTGTTTTGTTAAGCTTGTTGAGTAGCTCCATGCCATGTTATTACTTGTCATGTTCAGGTTTTGTATCATGTTGTTTTGCTGCTCCGAAGAGAGCATCGTGATCTGAAATTTCAGACTAGTGTTAATTTCACTAAGTCTGAAATCTGTTTTGCATTTGCGTTTTAGCCATGCTTGTTTGAACCTCTTAATGGATGAATTTGCCTATGGCTCAGTGCTAGTGTTTTGTCAACCATCTTGTGTACATCACTGCCATGTATTTTGTTTTCATGTATGGTGACAGTAGCATGTTCATTTCGTTGCATTTAGATGCCTACTTGCTGTTAATCGCAGACCGGTGTCATATCTTAAAACGCTTGCCATTTCCAAACCGTAGCTCCGATTCCAATGATCTTTATATCGTTTTCAAGCGATTTCATCCCCTCTATCCAGTGGCACACTTGGTTTTCCAAGTTGATGCCAGGTTCCTGCATTTCCTGTCATATCTTGCATTTTGCATCCCGCATCGCATCCCGCATAGCATATCATCATTTCATCATATTGCTTGGACTTGGCCGTGGTTGATTGTATCCTTGTTGCTTGTTTGTCTTGTTGGGTAGAGCCGGGAGACGAGTTTGCTACCGAGGAGCCCGTTGAGTTTGCTTGTGAGGATCCAGTCAACTCTGACAACTGTGCAGGCAAGATGATCATACCCTCGAAATCACTACTATCTTTGCTATGCTAGTTTGCGCGCTCTTTTGCTTGCCACTGCTATGATGCCTACCTTTTGCTTGTCAGCCTCCCAATTGCATGATTGAACCTCTAACCCACCATTGTCCTAGCAAACCGTTGATTGGCTATGTTACCGCTTTGCTCAGCCCTTCTTATAGCGTTGTTAGCTGCAGGTGAAGATTGGAGCCGTTCCTTGTTGGAACATTTATTTACTTGTTGGGATATCATTATATTGCTATGTTATCTTAACGCATCTATATACTTGGTAAAGGGTGGAAGGCTCGGCCTCTCGCCTAGTATTTTGTTCCACTCTTGCCGCCCTAGTTTCCGTCATATCGGCGTTATGTTCCCGGATTGTGCGTCCCTTACGCGGTTGGGCTATAATGGGAACCCCTTGATAGTTCGCCTTGATTAAAGCTTTTCCAGCAATGCCCAACATTGGTTTTACCATTTGCCACCTAGCCTCTTTTTCCCTTGGGTTTCCGGAGCCCGAAGGTCATCTTTATTTTAGCCCCCCACGGGCCAGTGCTCCTCTGAGTGTTGGTCCGAACTAGAGCCCTGTGCAGCGCCACCTCGGGGAAACTCGAGGTTTGGTTTTAGTTGTACGGATTGCTCATCTGAGTGTGCCCTGAGAAAGAGATATGTGCAGCTCCTATCGGGATTTGCGGCACATTCGGGCGGTGTTGCTGGACTTGTTTTAACCTGTCGAATCATCTTGTTGTACCAAGATACCGAGTCTGATCGGTGTGTCTTGGGTGGAGGTCTATTCCTTCGTTGACCGTGAGAGCTTGTTATGGGCTAAGTTGGGACCCCCCTGCAGGGATTGATCTTTCGAAAGCCGTGCCCGCGGTTATGGGCAGATGAGAATTTGTTAATGTCCGGTTGTAGATAACTTTAAGTAAACTTAATTAAAATGAATCAACCGTGTGTGTTACCGTGATGGCCCCTTCTCGGCGGAGTCCGGGAAGTGGACACGGTGTTGGAGTTATGCTTGCGCAGGATGTTCCTTTAGCTTCTCGCTCGTGCTTCGCCTTCTCTTCTCGCTCTCTTTTGCGTATAAGTTAGCCACCACATATGCTAGTCGCTTGCTGCACCTCCATATATATTTGCCTTATCCTGTCCCATAAGCTTAAATAGTCTTGATCGCGTGGGTGTGAGATTGCTGAGTCCCTGTGGCTCACAGATACTACAACTCCAGATGCAGGTCCAGGTGTTTCTGCTCCAGTTGACGATTACGAGCTGAAGTGGGAGTTCGACGAGGACTCTCAGCGATACTATGTTTCCTTTCCCGATGATCAGTAGTGGTGCCTAGTTGGGGTTATCGATTCAGGACCTTGTCGCATGTTGGGTTCTTTTCTATTTTGGCGCCGTAGTCGGGCCATGAGTGTTTGTTTGATGGATGTTATTTATGTACTCTGATGTGACGTGGCGAGTGTAAGCCAACTATGTTATCTCCCCCTTTTATTATATATTACATGGGATGTTGTAATGATTGCCTGACTTGCGACATTGCTTTCAATGCGGTTATGCCTCTAAGTCGTGCCTCGACACGTGGGAGTTATAGCCGCATCGAGGGCGTTATAAGTTGGTAATCAGAGCCTTCCCCGACCTTAGGAGCCCCATTGCTTGATCGTTTTTAGCAGCCGAGTTGTGTCTAGAAAAATGTTTTGAGTCCTTAGGAATTATATATCGGAGAGCTTAGGAATTCTTTTTACTTCCCAGTCTCCTCATCGCTCTGGTAAGGCATCCTGGCGTAGAGTTTTGACTCTTCTCTTCTCAAATTTCACTAAAAAAAATTTTTTAGGATCACGCGAGTATTTGTGTTTTGTTCCGATGGTTTTGTGACGAGAACATTGTTCTTGGTGCCTCCTGTCTTTAGGGGTTGTAACAGTGTCCCGGGGAGTTGAGCTCCGAGGTGTTGTCGTCACAATTTTATCGTTGCAATTCTGGTATACTTGAGATATGTGCGCGACATCGGAAATCTCCTTTATGCAGTTCGTTGGTGAGATAACCTCGACGCCACCCAGTACTTGGGCGGGAGTTCGGGAGTATCGCCATAACTTGTATAACGGATGCTTTTCGAAGGTTGAGGTAGATGGTTTCCGAAGTTTTCTTGGTTATGTGTTGAAGGATGGATACAGCTGGATGTAGGATTTGCTAGTTTGGGTGACATATTGTGCTTCCCCTGTATCCCCAACACCTGATTGCATAACCAGAAAGGTTCGGGAATTTCATAGGTGGGAATTCTAGTAGATCTAGTTCTTCTTCCACGGATATTGGTTTGAGATTGGGATTTCTTACCGATTATTCGTTCTTGATCCGTACCTTGTTGATTTATTTCTCTACCTTAATTCTTCGTGGCTTCTCAATTTATGGATATGTGACCATTTGAAGAGGAATGCATTCGTTCATTTTGTTCGGATGTGAAGACTATATGTTGCAATTTTCATTCCGTTGGATTCAGCTTCTATATTGTTGTCTATCAATGTGCTAATGGTGGTCAACCTGTTCAGGATGGCTCCTCCAACGCGCACGACTCCGAATCCTGATCCGCCTCCACCTCCGCCTCCTCCGGAAGCATGGCAAGCTGTGATGGCCGCTACTAATGCAAACACACAGTTGATCATGCAAATTCTTCAAGAGCGGAATCAAGGCAGTCAAGGGAATCAAGGCCATAATCAGCACCACTTTGCTACACTGAACCAGTTCCTTGCTAATGGCCCAAAGACGTTCAGCGGTTGTGTTGAGGCTACCGATGCTGACGATTGGCTAGTGGATCTGGGCAAGCATTTTGAATGTAGCAACGTCAGGCCTGAAGATTTCGTCAAGTTCGCTTCTTTCCAGCTCAAAGATCAGGCTGCAGAGTGGTTCCAGCAGTACAAGGATTCCAGAGGTGGACGTCTGATCACTTGGGACGATTTCCGTCAAGATTTCCGCGCTCATCACATCCCTCAAAGTGCGGTTGAGAGTAAGCGTCAGGAGTTCCGCAATCTGAAGCAAGGCTCTTTGTCTGTCTATGACTACAACAAGTTGTTCCAGAAGCTCGCCCGTTTTGCCAAGCAGGATGTTCCTGATGAGAAGAGCATGATCTATCAGTTCAGGGGTGGTCTTCGTGAGGAAATTCAGCTCGCTCTTGTCCTCTTTGAGCCGTTGAGATACGATGAGTTCTACAACATGGCACTGAAGCAAGAGGCTGCTCAGATGAGGTGTGATGCTTCCAGGAAGCGTGCCAGAGATGTTACTCCGTCTTCCTCTACTCAAGTGGTCAAACAGCAGAAGTACTGGCTTCCTCCTCCTCCGTTCTGTCAGCCGTTTCAGCAGAAGAGCAAAGGTGGCAGTGGTTTCTACCACCCACCCAACCCAGGCTTTCAGAACAAGGCTTCGTCTCAAGCTCCAAGACCGAGTGCTCCGTATCACCGTCCGCTTTCAAAGGTCACGTGCAACAAGTGCCAACAGAAGGGTCACTATGCCAACAAGTGTACCAACCAGAGGCGTCTTCCTCCTCCTCCTCCTGTCAGATCGGCAAGTACAGCTATGGTCAAGCATAATCCCAAGCACGCCAAGGTCAATATGCTGAATGCAGCTCAGGCTGAGGATTCTTCAGATGTCATTATGGGTAACCTTCCTATTAATGATATTCCTGCAAAAGTTCTTTTTGACACGGGTGCATCGCATTGTTTCATGTCAAAGCCATTTTTTACCAAGCATGAGTTCGTTTCTTCTCATTTGGGTAAACATATGGATATCATTTCTCCTGGCAAACGTTTGAGCGCAAGTCTGGAGGTGCCAGATGTCGCTATCACGATGGGCGATTTCAAGTTTCTTGCTTCTCCTATGGTTCTTGGTAACTCAGATATCGATCTTATTCTCGGGATGGACTGGCTCTCTAAGCATAAAGCTCAGCTTGATTGTGCAGCCAGGCAGATTCAACTGACTCATTCGTCTGAGGATGTCATTGTCTTTGCCGCTCAGGATAATTCCATCCGGTTGTTTTCTCTCAATGAGAAGGGTGAATTGGATGCTATTTCGCAGATTCCGGTTGTTTGTGAGTATCAAGACGTTTTTCCAGAAGAACTTCCAGGAATGCCTCCGCACCGGCCAGTTGAATTTGTTATTGAACTTGAGCCCGGTACGGAACCTGTGTGCAAACGTCCTTACAAGCTCGGCCCCGAAGAGTTGAAGGAGTTGAAGAAACAACTCGATGAGCAAGAAAGATTGGGTCTCATTCGGCCTAGTACTTCTCCGTGGGGTTGTGGTGTTCTTTTTGTGAAGAAGAAGGATGGGTCGAGTCGACTTTGTGTTGATTACCGTCCAGTAAACAAGAAGACCATCAAGAACAAATACCCACTTCCCAACATCAATGAGCTGTTCGAACAACTCAAGGGTGCTCAAGTATTCTCCAAGCTTGATCTCCGTATGGGTTATCATCAGATTCGTATTCGTGAGCAAGATATTCCCAAGATGGCGTTCAGAACAAGCTTTGGTTCATATGAATACACCGTCATGTCTTTTGGCCTCGCCAACGCTCCTCCGACGTTCTCTCGCATGATGAACTTCATCTTCAACCCCTACACCAATGAATTCGTTTTGGTCTATCTCGACGACATTCTGGTTTTCTCGAAGAACAAGGAAGATCATGCCAAGCACTTGCGTTTGGTTCTTGACAAGCTCAGAGAACATCAGTTCTACGCCAAGTTCTCCAAGTGTGAATTTTGGCTCGATGAGGTTCTTTATCTTGGTCATATCATCTCTACCAAGGGCATTTCCGTGAATCCTGAGAAGGTGTCTGCAATTGTGAATTGGGGACCTCCTCAGAACGTAAAGCAACTCCGCAGTTTCCTCGGTCTCGCAAGCTATTGCAGAAGATTCGTTGAAAACTTTTCTAAGATCGCCAAGCCTCTCTCGAATCTTCTTCAGAAGCACGTCAAGTACGTTCGGTCTCCGGAGTGTGATATTGCTTTCAACACTTTGAAAGAGAAATTGATCACTGCTCCAGTTCTGACTCCGCCTGATGAAACCAAGCCGTACGAGGTCTTTTGTGATGCCTCTCTCCAAGGTCTCGGTGCTGTACTGATGCAAGAGAAGAAAGTTGTTGCTTATACCTCTCGCCAGTTGAAACCTAATGAGAAGAACTACCCCACTCATGATCTCGAGTTGGCGGCAGTTGTGCACGCTTTGTTGACTTGGAGACATCTTCTATTGGGAAGGAAAGTGGATATTTTCACTGATCACAAGAGTCTCAAGTACATCTTCACTCAGCCTAATCTCAACCTCAGGCAGACTCGATGGGTCGAAATGATTCAAGAGTAAAATCCGAGTATCGAGTATACTCCAGGCAAGGCTAATGTGATTGCTGACGCTTTGAGCAGAAAAGCATATTGCAACAGTCTGATTCTCAAGCCTTATCAACCCGAGCTTTGTGAAGCTTTCCGCAAACTTAATCTGCAAGTTGTTCCTCAAGGTTTCCTCGCCAACCTTCAAGTCTCTCCTACCTTAGAAGACCAGATTCGCCAAGCCCAACTTCTTGATGCTATGGTGAAGAAGGTGAAGATTGGTATTGCAAAGAGTCAGTCCAAGTACAAGTGCTACCGACTTGATGACAAGGACACTCTCTTCTTCGAGGATCGAATTGTTGTGCCCAAAGGTGAACTTCGTAAGGTGATCATGAACGAGGCTCACAACTCTCTCCTCTCCATCCACCCTGGTAGTACGAAGATGTATCAGGACCTCAAGCAAGCTTATTGGTGGACTCGAATGAAGCGCGAGATCGCTCAATTCGTGAATGAATGTGATGTCTGCAGAAGAGTGAAGGCAGAACACCAAAGGCTAGCAGGTCTCCTCCAACCTCTTGCCATTCCAGAATGGAAGTTTGACCACATTGAAATGGACTTCGTGACTGGGTTTCCAAAGTCCAAGCGTGGCAATGATGCTATATTCGTCGTCATCGACAAGCTCACCAAAGTGGCTCATTTTCTGCCTATCAAAGAGTCGATCACTGCAGCTCAATTGGCGGAACTCTATACCTCTCGCATTGTCTCTCTGCACGGTAATCCTCAAGTGATATCTTCAGACCGTGGCAGCATCTTTACCTCCAAGTTTTGGGATTCTTTTCAGAAGGCCATGGGCACCAACATCCGCTTCAGCACAGCTTTCCATCCTCAAACAAGCGGTCAAGTCGAGCGTGTCAACCAGATTCTCGAAGACATGCTCAGGGCTTGTGTGATTTCTTTCGGCATGAAGTGGGAGGACTGTCTTCCTTATGCTGAATTCTCATACAACAACAGCTTTCAAGCAAGTTCGGGCAAGGCCCCCTTTGAAATTCTATATGGCAGGAAGTGCCGTACCCCTCTCAACTGGTCTGAAACCGGTGAACGTCAGCTGCTGGGTAATGACTTAATCACAGAGGCAGAAGAAATGTGCAAAGTCATTCGTGATAACCTCAAAGCAGCTCAATCCCGCCAGAAGTGCTACTATGATAGTAAGCACCGTGAATTGGCTTTCGAGATCGGAGATCATGTTTACCTCCGCGTCTCTCCTATGAAAGGTACTCGTCGCTTCGGTATCAAAGGGAAGCTTGCCCCTAGATACGTGGGACCTTTCAAGATTGTCAGCAAGAGAGGCGACCTCGCCTATCAACTCGAGCTTCCTTCAAACTTTGCAAATGTTCATGATGTGTTCCATGTCTCTCAGCTTCGGAAGTGCTTCAAGACTCCTGACCGCACCGTCAACTTCGAGGACATTAAGCTCCAAGAAGATCTCTCTTATCGTGAGCACCCAGTTGCTATTCTTCAAGAGACTGAACGCAAGACTCGCAACAAGTCAATTAAATTTCTCAAAGTCAAGTGGTCTCACCATTCCGACCGTGAAGCCACCTGGGAACGCGAGGATCACCTCCGTTCTGAGTACCCGGAGTTCTTTCAGTCCTAGATCTCGGGACGAGATCTTTTCGTAGTGGTGGACTGTTGTAACGCCCCAGATGTAACTTTCCATATTTGTATCCAACTCTTGCCGTCTCCGGCGCTAAGTTATATTTATTTCTCGGGTTCGGGTCTTTGTCTCTGTGTGTTGTTTTTGTTTTCATGCATCTCATACCATGTCATCTCGTGCATTGCATTTGCATACATGTTCATCTCATGCATTCGAGCATTTTCCCCGTTGTCCGTTTGCATTCCGGCGCTTCGTTCTCCCCCGGTGGTCATTTCTAGTTTTCTTTCGTGTGTGGGGTTTAAACATTTCCGGATTGGACCGAGACTTGCCAAGCAGCCTTGGTTTACTACCGGTAGACCACCTGTCAAGTTTCGTATCATTTGGACTTCGTTTGATACTCCAACGGTTAACCGAGGGACCGAAAAGGCCTCGTGTGTGTTGCAGCCCAACACCCCCCAAATTTGGCCCAAAACCCACCAAACTCTGCTCCATGTCCTAGAGCGTTCGATCACGATCGTGTGGGCGAAAACCGCACCTCATTTGGACTCTCCTAGCTCCCTCTATGCCTATTTATACCCCCTCCATTCGGATCTCTTCTTCCCCCGTCCGAAACCCTAGTTTTAAAAAAAAACAGATCTCCACCGACGGACGTGTCCGCCCCCGGCCGGACAACGTCCGCCCACCGCCGCCATCCAACCCGCCGCCGCCACATGTCCCCGCGGGACCAGTTCGCCGCCGCCACCGACGCGGG
>NC_057798.1:13706876-13716910 GCF_018294505.1 Triticum aestivum
CCTCGCCGCCGCCTTCACCGCCGCCTTCGCCGCCTCCTCGCCGCCCCCTCGTCGCCGGCCGAAGCCCCGGCCGCAGCCCCTCTCCCCGGCGAGCCCCGCGCCTCTCCGGTGATCCTCGGTGTCCGTGCCCCGGCGAGCCCAGATCCAGATCCGCGCGTGAACAGTAAACCCTAGGGGTTGACTTTCCCTCTCCCCCTTATTTTTTTTTGCTATCTTTGACTGCTCGTATCTCCACATCCGTAGCTCCGTTTTGGGCATATGATATATCAAAATCTTCGTCTCGACATGTACATCATTTCATTCCATTGCATCATTTGCATTTGAGGTCATATTGATACCCAAAATGCTGTTAGAAGGGGGCTTCGTGAGTTAAATTGCAGATCCGTTAGTTCATCATGCACTTTTGTCATTTTTGCCATGTTTAATTCGTGCATGATATGCCTGTGCCCCTTTGGGATGAATTGTTAAGCATTTTGTCTTCTTTCCAGAGGTGCCACCCATGCATTTTTAGGATGTGTTTGTTGTCTTGCGCAAGCTTGCGAAGAGAGGTACCTGAGATTGCAGATTTCAGGGACTTAGTGATTTTCACTAAGTCTGGGATATTTTAGTTCATGATGCTATATGTCCAGCTTGTTTCCTAGTGATCCGTGCCTCTTTTGAGGATGATCAGTAAGGGAGTTTTGATATTTATGTTACTCTCTATCCATCCATGTCTTTGTTTGCATATGTGGAGTGCTCTAGGTTGACTCAATCGAGCTCAACTTTTGCTTCGTTGTTAATCTGGGCAGATCGTCAACTTGTTTGCGATTTTGCCGATGCTACCGTTAGTGTTCCATGTATGCTATGCCTTCGTTCTTGCCATGTGTAGCTAGCACATTGTGTCTTCTTGCTGGTTATATGCTTTCCTTGCCATGACTTGCACCGTAGTGAGTGCATCGAGCTCGTTTACATGCCTTCGTGAGTTAAATTTCAGCATGTCTCAGTTTTCACTAAGTCTGAAAACTGATTGTGTTCGAGCTATGTTCGTGAGCTCGGTAGAGTATTTTGTGAACCCTTTTGGCCCCAGGTCACTTTGGGTGTTTTGTTAAGCTTGTTGAGTAGCTCCATGCCATGTTATTACTTGTCATGTTCAGGTTTTGTATCATGTTGTTTTGCTGCTCCGAAGAGAGCATCGTGATCTGAAATTTCAGACTAGTGTTAATTTCACTAAGTCTGAAATCTGTTTTGCATTTGCGTTTTAGCCATGCTTGTTTGAACCTCTTAATGGATGAATTTGCCTATGGCTCAGTGCTAGTGTTTTGTCAAACATCTTGTGTACATCACTGCCATGTATTTTGTTTTCATGTTTGGTGGCTGTAGCATGTTCATTTCGTTGCATTTAGATGCCTACTTGCTGTTAATCGCAGACCGGTGTCATATCTTAAAACGCTTGCCATTTCCAAACCGTAGCTCCGATTCCAATGATCTTTATATCGTTTTCAAGCGATTTCATCCCCTCTATCCAGCGGCACACTTGGTTTTCCAAGTTGATGCCAGGTTCCTGCATTTCCTGTCATATCTTGCATTTTGCATCCCGCATAGCATATCGTCATTTCATCATATTGCTTGGACTTGGCCGTGGTTGATTGTATCCTTGTTGCTTGTTTGTCTTGTTGGGTAGAGCCGGGAGACGAGTTCGCTACCGAGGAGCCCGTTGAGTTTGCTTGTGAGGATCCAGTCAACTCTGACAACTGTGCAGGCAAGATGATCATACCCTCGAAATCACTACTATCTTTGCTATGCTAGTTTGCGCGCTCTTTTGCTTGCCACTGCTACGATGCCTACCTTTTGCTTGTCAGCCTCCCAATTGCATGATTGAACCTCTAACCCACCATTGTCCTAGCAAACCGTTGATTGGCTATGTTACCGCTTTGCTCAGCCCTTCTTATAGCGTTGTTAGCTGCAGGTGAAGATTGGAGCCGTTCCTTGTTGGAACATTTATTTACTTGTTGGGATATCATTATATTGCTATGTTATCTTAACGCATCTATATACTTGGTAAAGGGTGGAAGGCTCGGCCTCTCGCCTAGTGTTTTGTTCCACTCTTGCCGCCCTAGTTTCCGTCATATCGGCGTTATGTTCCCGGATTGTGCGTCCCTTACGCGGTTGGGCTATAATGGGAACCCCTTGATAGTTCGCCTTGATTAAAGCTTTTCCAGCAATGCCCAACATTGGTTTTACCATTTGCCACCTAGCCTCTTTTTCCCTTGGGTTTCCGGAGCCCGAAGGTCATCTTTATTTTAGCCCCCCACGGGCCAGTGCTCCTCTGAGTGTTGGTCCGAACTAGAGCCCTGTGCAGCGCCACCTCGGGGAAACTCGAGGTTTGGTTTTAGTTGTACGGATTGCTCATCTGAGTGTGCCCTGAGAAAGAGATATGTGCAGCTCCTATCGGGATTTGTCGGCACATTCGGGCGGTGTTGCTGGACTTGTTTTAACCTGTCGAATCATCTTGTTGTACCAAGATACCGAGTCTGATCGGTGTGTCTTGGGTGGAGGTCTATTCCTTCGTTGACCGTGAGAGCTTGTTATGGGCTAAGTTGGGACCCCCCTGCAGGGATTGATCTTTCGAAAGCCGTGCCCGCGGTTATGGGCAGATGGGAATTTGTTAATGTCCGGTTGTAGATAACTTTAATTAAACTTAATTAAAATGAATCAACCGTGTGTGTTACCGTGATGGCCCCTTCTCGGCGGAGTCCGGGAAGTGGACACGGTGTTGGAGTTATGCTTGCGCAGGATGTTCCTTTAGCTTCTCGCTCGTGCTTCGCCTTCTCTTCTCGCTCTCTTTTGCGTATAAGTTAGCCACCACATATGCTAGTCGCTTGCTGCACCTCCATATATATTTGCCTTATCCTGTCCCATAAGCTTAAATAGTCTTGATCGCGTGGGTGTGAGATTGCTGAGTCCCTGTGGCTCACAGATACTACAACTCCAGATGCAGGTCCAGGTGTTTCTGCTCCAGTTGACGATTACGAGCTCAAGTGGGAGTTCGACGAGGACTCTCAGCGATACTATGTTTCCTTTTCCGATGATCAGTAGTGGTGCCTAGTTGGGGTTATCGATTCAGGACCTTGTCGCATGTTGGGTTCTTTTCTATTTTGGCGCCGTAGTCGGGCCATGAGTGTTTGTTTGATGGATGTTATTTATGTACTCTGATGTGACGTGGCAAGTGTAAGCCAACTATGTTATCTCCCCCTTTTATTATATATTACATGGGATGTTGTAATGATTGCCTGACTTGCGACATTGCTTTCAATGCGGTTATGCCTCTAAGTCGTGCCTCGACACGTGGGAGCTATAGCCGCATCGAGGGCGTTATAGCTGCCCTTCTGGCTGCTGGTCCTTGAGTGTCGCCACCTGCCGGCTTGCGGAAGCCGGCTGCCTGGCCTTGCGCTTGTGGTTGCCTGGTTGATGTCGCCGACTGGTGTCACCAGCCGGGGTCCGTTGAGCCTGAGGGGCTATCTTACCGGATGCACCGACTTGGATCTCCGCCTTCATGGAGGAGTCAGCGGTTGCGTATTTGTCGGCGATGATCAGCAGCTCGTCGAGAGTCGTCGGCTCGTCGCATAGGAGTCGGTGCATCCAGTCGTTGAGTAGTCGATGGCCGTTGAGTAGTCGACCAGCCAGTCCTCCGGCTTCACGGAGCCGGTATACTTGGGCGTATCTCTTGGGAGGGTAAACCCTCGAGGAAAGGGCTCATCTCGGATTCGGGGGCCGAAACAAGGTGGACCCAACGCGTCTTCTTCTTCCAGCGCCAGGGAACGATTGAGGCGGTCGATCCGATGGCGGGCATCGTTCTCCCCGACCCCTTCCCGGCGGCCGAGGTGGTCGCTGAGTGTCGGATGCGTGACAGGCGGTGGAGTGGGATGCCTTTCTCCACGAGGCCGAGGAGGTAGCAGATCGCCTCGCCGCTCCATAGCCCCGGGGCGGCCTTCTACATCACGCTCGATGGAGAGGTGAGTCCGACTACGGCTGGCAGCCGGCTCATTGCCTTTCTTACTGCGGACGCCGCCTGTCGGCGTCCAAGATGTCGCCCGTGATCTTGGCGAGGGGGCGGCCCGTCGTTCTGCCGGATGGGCGCTTCGGCGCGGCAGCCGGCTTCGTGCTGCTCGGCGGCCGCGTCAAGGAGCTGCTGGACGCGCTCCGTCATGTGGCGACGCTCGTCGCCCTCATATTTGTCCAGCTCGTCTACCATCGCCCGGGCAGCTCGTGCATTTTCCACGGGTGTGGCGTAGACGGGACAATCCATCCCGAACATACTGGTGATGGTCGCGCCACGCTGCCGGAGCGAGCCAAGGCGGCTAGGCCCCTCAGGAGTCGGCGCTCCGCTGATGGCTTGGTCCATCTCGCGCCGATAGGCGTCCGAAAGGCGGCACATGCTAGCCAGTCGGTTGGCGCTTTCGATGAGCTGGACGCGGCGTGCTTCCAGCGTCTCAGCGTCTGCATCTCCCGGGATGGGCGCTGACAAGTCCCGCAGCGCCGCATCGAGCGGGTCTCGAACGCCTCCGTCCGAGTGCTCACCGATGTTAATGACAAACATCTTCGTAATGGTACTCCCGCCGCTGTGCTCACGAGGAGGCGGCTCGTCGTAGACCACCACATTGGTGGGGAATGCGTCAAGCGACGTCGTGTCGGAGTAGACGATCATCGGATCGGTGGAGCCAACAGACTCCAAGTCGGCAGCAGGCTTGCTGGTGACATGGAGCTGGTTGAGGAGGCTGACGAGGCGGTTCTCCGGGCAGTCGGTGCCTGCGTATGATGCAGGCTCGTCGGAGAGGTTGATCTCGCCAACAAGGTCGGCGAGGCAGCTTGCTACGCAGGCGATCTCCGCGCCGCGCAGCGCTTCGAGGCTGACGCCGTCGGGCGTGCTGGGCTGGCTGCGCATGCCAGGAAGGAACAAGGTTCCCATCCAGAACAGGTCTCCGGATGACGGTGCACCTCACCCCAAGGTGGGCGCCAAATGTCGGGGGTTGGGTGCGACATATGCCAACGGATGACTTATCATGGTGGGAGCGAGTAGAACATCGCCGGTGCCTGGAAGCGGGATGAGGCGTAGACACAAACGCCGGCGTACTTTACCCAGGTTGGGGGCTCTCCTTGGAGATAATACCCCTATTCCTACTCTGCGGGGTCTCCGCATGATCACTAAGGCACTAGTCAGTACAAGGTGCTCCTCGAGTTGTATGCTAGAGGTTGAGGGAGACAGGGCTAGCTCTCTTCTTCCTCTATGTGTGAGTGTAGTTCTAACAGGTTGGGAACCCTTTGCATGGGTGCCCTGCGGGGTTTATATAGGCCTACCCCCAGGGGTACAATGGTAACTTGGTCGGGTATTGGACCCGGCTGTCAGCGTCTCTGGTCGCCGGCTTCTCCGCCGGTAGCTGGGGCCCGCCGCCTGGTGGGCCTTCCGACTGGTCTGGTACGGAGCCGACAGGCCGCTTCCGCCGCTGGTGGGTCTGGTTGGTGGCTGATCACTGTATCCATGATGCTAATGACGCAGGCTTGGTCAGGGGGACGTGGCTATAGCCCCGCCGCCTGGTGGGAGATCACTGTAGCCACACCGCGCCCCGTCTGATTAATGGCGCACTGGCCTCGGGGGAGGGGTTGGCCGCCTGCTGGAGGCCGGCATCCCATACCCCTGGCTGGTCTGGCCTCCGCCGTTTCCGGGGCTCTCTCTTCCCGGTAGGGCCCGCCGCCTGCAGGCCGTACCGACAGGCCGTCGTGGGAACTGGACACCGCCGGTCAGGAGTGGCGTAAAGGGGGGATGGCAACAGTGCCGCGTCGTGGGGAGATCTCCGCTTGTACGGGGCACTGTAGCCATGCCAAGCCCGGGATCCGGGGGTGCGGAGCTATACTGTAGCCTCACCCGTCTTGTCCTCTTGATGAGGGGCGCAGACTCTGAGGGCACCTGGTGGCCGCCTGCTAGGAGTCCGTCTGTCTTGGTGCCGTCTGCTGGTGCTCGGCCGCCTCCAGGTAGCCGGCTGTTGGAGATAGCCGCCACCGGAAGGTGGTGCTTCATTCCGAAGACTCGTGGGGCGAAGCCGGCCCAAAGTCTCGAAAGACTCAGGGACTCGGGTTAGCCTATCCGTGGCCCATTACTCCGACAACCACACCATTGCCTCTACCATGCCGACGCCATCTCCGCCATAGCGAAGGACACCGGCCCTCGCTGCCCACAGCCCGCGGCTCCAGCTGGCACCAGATCTGACGAAACCGACACCAGCTGCCCCGCCATCAAGCCACACCGGCCCGCCTCGCTACCTTCGTCACGCAGCCACGGCCACGTACACGCACCGCCACGCCCAAGGCCCGGCCGTCCGTGTCGCCGAGGCAATGCCTGAGGGGAGCGTCGCGATCCCCACCCGCTGGCCACGTCGTGGGCCGTAGCCACCAGGAGAGGAAGGAGAAGGGTTCCTACTGCCGTCACCGCCAGCTGAACTTCGCCCGGTGGCGGCGAGGGGAAGAGGTCAGAAGGTGGTGTCTAGGGTTTCGCCCAGCCGCCCCGCGGGAGCGACTTGGGCGACTCAGTCAGATCTCTTCCGTGATGCAAGGGACGTTCCAAGATGCAATATCTTCACATAAGTGGTCTCTTCCGTACTCTGAACCTAAGGGCAGCTTGACACCACCAGCCCCCACCTTAATTTGTCTCATTTAACTGATAAGGAAGTTGGTGGACGCACGTCGCCATGTCGATCTCAAGAAGCTGGTCAGCCGGTAGCGCGATGTCCTGCAGGCTGAAGCTGCATGCAAGCATGCCTGGATCGGGGACAAAGCCGTACAGTACACTCACGTCGCCATGAATGAAAGCTGCAAGCTGCCGGCTGTGTGTGTGCCGGCCGGCTGGTTGTATCGTGCGACGTGTGGTAGCT
The DNA here is from genome assembly GCF_018294505.1 of Triticum aestivum. Lineage (NCBI taxonomy): Eukaryota > Viridiplantae > Streptophyta > Magnoliopsida > Poales > Poaceae > Triticum > Triticum aestivum. The sequence continues at coordinate 13,713,779 of NC_057798.1, forward strand.
TGCCCCGCCGACTAATTGGCGTGCTGGACCACCCAAAAGATAACATATTTCTGTTCTCTAGGCCGTGAGATGTTACGACTATCTTTGTTCTCGGAAAGGACATATTTCTGTTCTCTAGGCCGTGAGATGTTACGACTATCTTTGTTCTCGGAAAGGAGTACAACTCACGGCCTCTGGCTAACCCACGCAATCAAATACTACCTCCGTCCCATAATATAAAAACATTTTTCAACCTGTTTTAGCTTGAAAAGTGTTCTTATATTATGGAACAGAGGGAGTATATTACTTTCTTGGACACAACAATCATATTTTACTGATTGTTAAATAATGCCAATAATGTCAAATATTGATGCCAAATAAAATTGGCTTCAACAATGAGGCCATCCACACATTGGACCTGCCTTAGTGCCAGCATCTTCACAATCCTACCACCAATCCTATGACTCCATAATCAAGCGGCATGTGACCGAACAAACAGAGGTTGAGCTAGGATTTTAGCACCACGTGTGCGAGCAAGAGAATAATTGCCAAAAATATGATTTACTAAATCTAACTCGCATGAGAATTTTTTTTCATGTCTTGAGTCAGTTTTCCGAATCTTCTGATGTGTTGAGATTGATGCAGGAGTAAGGGGAATCAAAATTGATTAGATGACTAGCACCATGGACTTAAACATAAGAAATTGCAGTTGGCGTAAGTGTAGGCGGGCTCCAAAAGAGAAATGCATGCCACACACACCCTATATAAAAATAGCATTAAGAAAATATCAGAAAAAATCTGAAATTTTGGGATGTCAAACATGGGTGCCCATTGTACACCCATGTTCATTTTCAGGAATGGGTGCCCGTGATATCCGCCTATACATATGGTTTTTTTTCTTCTTTACTGATATTACCACGGGCACCCATTCCCCATGAAACTGAACACAGGTATAGAACGGCCAGGTTTCATACCCTAAAATTTCAGAATTTTTTTATATTTCCTAGTATGTTTTCTAATGATATATTCATACAGGGTGTGTGGCACCCGAGAGCCACAAATCCTCTTCCGGCTCAAAAATCAATACATCACAATATATCGAGTAATAATACATGGATATCAACCTACTTATCTATCATATTAAGTTTAGCTCTACCGCATCAATTAACTTGATAATATCATAGTTAATCCATTAGAGATGTAAGTTTATATGTAGCAGTGTACCTTTAGATTTTGGTGCTTGAACACATATAAACTAGAGGATACCCCGCGCATTGCTGCAGGAATTGGTTGATGAAAATTTAGATTGATAACATGAGAACCAGAACTAAAAATACATCTGACTTATTATATTTGATTATATAGAGTTGCAACACCATTTATTTAATATAAATAAAATAATAAACAGAAAACATTGGCCACACATGGTTGAATATTATGGTGGGTCATTTCTCATGCATGATTGCATGTTGAGGTGAGACTTATCACATTCATAATTGTATGGTGAGGTGACATGCTTACAAAGCAGGGGCAGCTGTCCGGGTCGTCGGTAGCGAAGCAGGGTGCCCCCTACTAGCCCCAAGCCTTAGATCGCCATGGCACTCCACCTCAAGTCATGGTTGCTCGTTGTTGTCTCGCTTCTGGTCACACACGTACCAATGATGATGAAAGGGTAAAATAAAGAGAGAAGTTCGTATGGAACCCTGAATTAGCACCAAAGTCGAAAAACAACCCCCAAACTTCAAAATCATCTACTTTACAACCTCAAACTACCAAAACCAGACAAAAATCTACCCTGTCTCCAGTCAAACCACTTTCATCCCTGTTTTGGCTAATTTTGGTCAGTCAAAGCCTAGTCAGTATCCTAGCCACCCCTCCACCTCACGATTGACCAAAATATTAGAGTACCGAAAAACATTTGAAAAACTTGTCAAATATGAAAACTAGTATGATACTCAATCTGTGAAAGTTACCCGAAAAATCTAAAACTTGAACACTACTATAATGACATCTGGGAAAGTTTCATTTGGAAAATAGATAAAGAAAATTATAATGAGAGAGGCATGCAGAAGGACTGTATGCATGCATGTGTTTTGGCATATGCCATTATAACGGAAGCGGCTCCTCTACCGTTCCTCTTAGCACAACACCGCTGCCGTGCCTCCTCCGTTCGCCCGTGCACACACTCATATGGACCAGAAATTTACCAAAAGCTAATCTGACCAGCCCATCAGCTAGATGTAAAACAATGCATAACTATTTGTGCTAATCTAAAAATATTATTTGTGTAATTCTCATAAAAGTATTTGTATTTTAGCAGAACTGATTAACTACTTGAAATAAAAACAATTAACTACTACCTCCGTCCTGAATTATTTTTCGCTCAAATGGATGTATCTAGATTTCTCCGGCCTTTGTCGTCTTCACCAATGTCTTCATCGAGCATCACCTGCTGCAGATCACTCGGACAGGGACATGCATGTTAAATTCATCTCCGGCAGGCAGTCCTGGATGACAGCGTTCGTGAAGACAACGCAATCCGTAGGGCGTTGATGAAGACGGCAGTGCTCGACGGTGGCGTTGATGAAGCGGGCGCCGGCCAAGGGCTTCAGCGTGGCGATCCTCACTGACGGCCCGGTGCGCGCTTGAATCCGAGTAAATTGCTGAAAGCCACCACATTTGTGGCAAGGATACTACAAAACCACCGTCTTTGCCAAAAATCATGAGAAACCACCACTTCCGTGGCAAGTGAGTAACAAAAAGCACTAAACGTGCTATGAGCCGCGTCTAACTGAAAAACTGACTGGCGGGACTCGTCTGTCAGGCTGATTTGGCATGCCTACGTGGATAGTATGATGAGGTGGAAGATGGTCCCACTAGTCAGCCTCTTATCTCTTTTCACTTTCTTCTTCTTCTTCTTTCATAGTCAACGCCATGCCCGCCGGCTCTGGTCTGCGGCGCACCTGATCTGCCGCATGGCCGACTTCCCCCACGCGGCCGCGCCGCCCCCTGCAGCTCCCTCCGGCGCCGCCTCCCCTCCACGCACCAGCCCCGACCCTGCTTCCCCCACGCGGCCGTGCCGCCCCCACAGCTCCCTCCGGCGCCGCCTCCCCTCCACGCACCAGCCCCGACCCTGCTTCCCCCACGCGGCCG
>NC_057798.1:13717320-13775610 GCF_018294505.1 Triticum aestivum
CCTGCCAGCGACCATGGTCGGACTAGCACCTTCGCCGAGAGAGAGAGAGAAAGAGAGAAGAACAGGAGCAATAAGAAAAAAAGGGAGCTTAAAGGAAGGAGGCTGACAGGTGGGTCCACCATCCACCTCAACGTATTATCCACATAGGCATGCCAGATCAGCCTGGCAGGTGGGGCCAACCCGTCAGTTCTACTGTTAGACGCGGCTCAGTTTCTGTTTAGTGCATTTTGTTATTCACTTGCCACAAAAGTGGTGGTTTCTCGTGATTTTTGGCAAAGATGGTGATTTTGCAGTATCCTTGCCACAAATGTGGTGGCTTTCAACAATTTACTCCTTGAATCCAGTGTGGCAATCTTTAACTGTAGTTAAGTACGACTTACGGACATGCAACTATAGTAGTAAGCCTATGCACTAGCGACGGAAGCGCATGGCGTCTGCATGTTCGCCATCGTCCACGAAGCAAAAGTTGCACCAATGTTCATTACTTTAATAACTGTGTTATATTTTTTATTTTGGTTTCGTGGACCGTCACGGACACACGGCAGTTGTCCGCTTGCACCCCTACAGTGCACGAACGTACCACTGTAGTTGCACAACATCGGTTGGCATGTAAATATAGTTGTGTGTGGTCGACGGACCTGCTAGTTACATGTACAGTGGAAAAAAGGCAAAAGAAGTAGGAGTACCAAACAAATTGATTAAAATCCGCTCCATGTAAAATATGAATAATATCCCCTCAGATGTCAAAATACAAGACGTTTTTGTTCTAGGTTTAGAGCCAGAAAGCGTTTCATATTTTGATACGAACTTCTGTATGAACTATAATTAAATTTCTGTATTGACTAGGTGGGCATTGTACTGTTTAAATTTTGCCTCTCTATTCGTCTTGCTACTGAAGACTTAATTATACAGCCAGTTAATTATAGCGTTGTTTGTTGGTACTGCAAGTACAACGGCACTAGAGCACTAGGCCAAGGCATGCCGTGCATGCCGGCTGTACGTGCGCATTAGACTAGCCACAATGCATACTAACATACACTAGTAACATGCACAAACTCCTACACTATGTTACTACCTTCATAGTGGGTAGTAACATAAGTTTGATAACATGCAAATCTTCATTTATTAGGTTATAGACTCATATTATATTGGGACATGTGATGTTACAGTAACTAGCTAAGTTACTGTAACTACCTCTCTCCTCATTAACTCATTGCCATATAAGCAAAGTTGCTGAGTTGGACTCGATGTTACTACTGAAGTTACTCTCACTGTGGCTAGTCTTATGGAGACGAGCTGTTAGAGCTCCCAAGGAACCAGTGATGGTAGCTCACCACCTCAAGATGACAGTGCGAACGTATTTCAACAGATACATCTGCATCAATTAAGTGGGTATTCCACTAAACCCACTTATCCCACATAATAATATATGGGCTTTGGTGGGTATCCCATTTAATCTACGCGGCAGATGTGGGGCGGACGCGAGCCTCCCGCGGAGCGTCCCACTTACAGCCTGATTACGAAGGAAGTATTTGGCAAAACTAATTTTCTTATATGAGTTCATTTTCGTTTTACAGTGTTGGTCATGTATTAACTATAGTTGCGCGTGGTCGATGGACGTGCTAGTTAAATATACCTTGAGAAAAAAGACAAAAATGGTACCAATCAAATTGCTTAAATCCGCTGCAGCGTAAAATATGACTAATACTCTCTGTATTAACATGTAAGACGCTCTTTGGTCTAGATTTAGAGCAAAAAATGTCTTATAGTTTGATACGTTTATCAGTTCATTTTTGTTTTACTGTGTTAGCCATGTATTAACTATACTAATTAATAACTTTTATTTTTTGAGAAATATTAATAATTTTTTGTAGTTAATCACTTGAGGCGTATGATACATCTAATGCATAGGCTGGGTAGATCAGAGCAACTTCAACGCGTCCACCCATTTCGTCCAAGCGTGTCCATTTGGCTCGTCACGGACAGAAAAGTCGGTCCAGCGCGCCGACCTAAACGGATGTGCGTCCGCTTTTCGTCCGTCTGCTAACTCATTTCCGGACAAATTTTGAGTCTGATATGCGTTGGCGCGGACACGAAACGGACGAGTGCGACGCACACCTAATCCCCCTGGCCTGCCAGTCAGTGGCACAACGACCATCATTTCCCTTCACTTTTCGAAAACATCCTGCCCGCTCCCGCTCGCCATGGACGACGCCCTTGATGCCATCGCCTCACCTTTGCCCCATCCGGCAAAGGCAAGCCCTGCGCCCCTCACAAGACCGCCGCGCCGCCCAAAGAAAAGAAGCAGCTGACGATCGAGGAGCGGGTCATGCAGTCGGCCAAGCAGAAGGGCCGGTGTCAGGGCCGGATTTTCGGGATATTAATTTCCCAGAAAATGGCCTTTGTGCTCACCAGCCCCAGGATTACTGTTAGCTGGCGAGACACAAACTTGATACAAAAACTCCAAGCAAAGTACATAATATGTAGTACACGACCATTATGGCCTATGAGTACAACAAATGGTTTGTAGTGGCTGATGGCGGAAGCGGTTTGCGGTTCGTCTGTGTCTATGGGACTCCATTTCTCATAGGAACAATTGATCAGGATAATTCCTATCTTCGCGAGGCTGCTATCATCATTGCGTAGTTTCCGGGGCTGTTATCGCATCGCTCCTCTCCATGCAAGAGATCTGGCCAAGACAATAGCCAGGGACAAGCCAGTGAGTACTTTGAATGTACTCGCAAACATTATGAACACGGGTATAATATGACAAACGATAATCATGCTCTGAAATATTCTATGATCACAATGTCAGTCACAAAATAAAATCTCTGATGCACGCAGACAGGTTATTTATATACGTGAATATGCAATAACAGAGTAGTAATAAAATGCACCGATCGGGTGTCTGAAGCGACGCCTCGAAAGGTTAGTAAATAACGAGCATGCCTCAGTCGGGCGTCTGAGCGACACCACGTAAAGAGCTTATAAAGTAAATAAATAACAAGCATGCCACAGTCGGGCGTCTCAACGACACCACATAAAGGGCTTATAAAATAAATAAATAACAAGCATGCCACAGTCGGGCGTCTCAGCGACACCACATAAAGGGCTTATAAAGTAAATAAATAGCAAGCATGCCACAGTCGAGCGTCTCAGCGACACCACATAAAGGGCTTATAAAGTAAATAAATAGCAAGCATGCCACAGTCGGGCGTCTCAGCGACACCACATAAAAGGCTTATAAAGTAAATAAATAACAAGCATGCCACAGTCGGGCGTCTCAGCGACACCACACAAAGGGCTTATAAATAATCATAGTGAATATCCAAGAGGTAGAACCATCCCAGGGATACTCGATAATTCAAATAATATAACGGGTTAGTCCATAACAAATAATAATCACGATCATCCCAAGTCACAAGTCATGATCCAAGTTCTGGTTTAACAGTTTCTCCTCCGAAGACCGACACTAAGACCGACACTTGACCCATCCCAGACTGTAGTCCTTAACCATGGACACGGCTATTCGAATAGATGTTTAATCTCTGCAGAGGGTGTACTCTTTACCCACGAGTAACGGATTCCTTTAGTCCATTGGGACTAATTCCGTCTACGGCCTTTTAATTAAAAACACACCTAACCGCACACACCAGCCTAACTTACCGGTGTCTGGAATCACCCACGACACCCGTTAAGCGAAACTCTAAGTGGGGAGGCTACAACCTCGACTTAGCATGGGATCACAAAATTTATCACGCGCGCAAACTAGGGGAGCTACCCCTTCGACTACAACCGAAAACACCCATGCCCCTACTGGATGCCTCCGGTATCTTCCACCATGGCCTCTCTGTACGGTGTGTGCTAGGAAAGGGGTTGACAACTTACTGAACCGTACCCTACCTATGGCAGGGACAAGTGGTAGTACGAAACAAGTATGGGGGTTACCGGAACAAGACTCGATCTATGGTCGACTCAGGAGGTTTAAGTATTCCCTGTATGATTAGTATAACAATTTATACTTCTACCAACAGATCGAATCACCACTCGACATACCTCTTCATGTCGTACCGGACACAATCGTCTCGACGGAGGACTGGGGACAAACCCGTGTCTACCCAAGACAGAGGCTTTCCCGGATTCCTTCCGGTATGCATGAAAGGCATTCGATGGTGACTATTATCACAAACATATCCAATTCCAATAGCATTCAATCATCAATATGCACTCATGAGTAGAAACGTATTATCACATGAAATAACGGATACTTCGTGTCGAGGTGGTGTTGTAACCGTGTAAATAACACGCACACTATTATGCCAGGATTCAGAATGCTTGCCTTCAAGTTGTGGGGGAGGCAGGGTGCATTCCAAAACTTTGAAAGTTTTCTTCTTCTTCCAAAATCCTATTTTGAAATTATTCAAATTAACCCATAGTTTCATAACAGTACAAAAAGTTGTCTGAATTTTTTTCAAATAAATCTGAAAATAAACTAGACAATATTTGAGAGAGGTAGGAACAAGAATCAACTCATTTGGAATTATATTTAAAAATTTATAGCCAGTCAAAGTTTTGGTCAAATTCTGTTTTTAAAATAAAACAGAAAAAAGAAAAACGTTTCGAAACTAACCACGTCGAAGGCGTATTCTGGTTTTACGTATCCACTTATCCAGCGTGGACTGGCGCGGGGGTCACTGACAGTGGGTCCAGGGGGCCCACTGGTCAGGTTTGACCAGTCGTCTTTCCCTCCTCTTCCTCTGGCCGAGCGGAGGCGGGACTCCGGCGATCGCCGCTGGCGGTTGGCGGATCCTCGCGGGGTTCCAAGGGCGGGGATGGATCCGCCAGTCCAGGGCAGTCCTCCCGGTGTTCACTAGGCAGGTGGGGACGGAGGGAGTCACCGGCGACGAGCTTCGTGGTGGCCGGTGGCTTCGGGAGCAATGGGGGGTTTGGCCTACGGTGGCTCTCCGTCGCAGCAGGGGGTTTGGGCGGCTCCGTAAGACGAAGGGGAGTCGGGTGGTGGTGTTGAATGGCCGGGGGAGGGCCTGGTTGCGATGAACGACACCGGAGGGCGGCGGCGGCCGAGCTGGCCGGAGACGGGGAGGATGGCCTTCCCAGGTCGATTGCCGGCTACGGGAGCTCTAAGGGGTTGGCATGAGGTTGCCTAAGGGCCTAGGCGAGCTCGGGGCTCCCTTATATAGGCGGCCGAGGACGGTTCCCGCGGCGATGGATAAGAACGCCGGCGAACCGCCTCTCTGTTGCTGCAGGGGGACGTGGCGGCGACGAGCGCTTGCAGACGAGCGAGGGGATAGGATCACGCTGTTCCAGGGGCACCTGGCGCGCGCGGGTGGCTCGGGCGGCGCCGTCCGGGGCAGGCGCCCACTGTGGCCGGCCGCTAGCCGCCGTGGCCGACCTGACGGCGGCGCTGTAGGGCGCCAGGGGCGGCTCTGCGGCGAGGGAGGAGGCGGCCGTGTTGGCTGCGAGTGGGTAGTGGCCAGAACGAGCACGGGGGTGGGGGCGGCCGTGAGACGCGGCGGCTCGGTGCGCACGCGTGCGAAACGTGCGCTCTGGGCGTGCCCAGAGCACGCGCACCAGGTGCTCGGCGAAATGCCAGGACATGCCATGAGGCTTCGGTGGGGCTGGGGATTACCAGGTCTAGGCTAGGATGTGCAAGAAGATCAGTGGACAAGCTGGTTTGATCAGAGGATCAAGTCCACAATGCTAACTAAAAATTCATGCCAAATCTGGCCATGCCCACAAGGTGTTTGACAAAATGCTAGAGGCATCTAGACAGTTCTTGGAGCGTCTCAATAGGTGTAGAAGATGGTGGTAGGGTTAATTGGCCAAGGCTAGAAACTTGCTAGTGCAAAAATTTGAGAAAACCAAATCTGGTCAAAAAGAAAAGGATATGGTTTCATGGACCAAAAATACTCCAATGGGTCCATCCTCCTGGACTTGGGGGTTTTGCAGGGTGGTCTACCAGTAGGGGAAAGAATCAAGGGAAAAAGAGCAAGCAAAAATATAGTTGCAGTACAAATCATCAAGTTGGACCAGAATGAAAATGAGGTTGATTCATTCAAATTTTTCAAAGAACATAACTGGGTTTTTGCATAAAGCTGAATAATATACTCCTATTAACATCCCATAATTTTGGTGGAGGTTTTAAAGAAATATTTAAATAGGTTGTAGTGCAAAATTGCCCACTGGACCAGAGTTAAAATTTTGGTGTAGAGCTCAAAATCTCCAATGAACAGAAGATATTTTTGCATAAAAGTGATTTAAAAACATCACATGATGTCTCCAAATTTTGGTTGGAATTTTAAATAAATTTATCAAATGGTCGTAGTTCAAATAGGGCTTCAAAACTAATGAAAAACCACTTTAAGGAATAAAGCTCAGAGAGCAAAAATTATGCAAATAAATCCACTGATAATAGAAGTGTTTTTTTTGAGAGGGTAAACCAGTCCAATAATATAATTGGAAAGTTTTCACTTGGGTAAAAACTCCATAAAAATAAAGAACAAAATGGTTCTGAAATCAAAAGAAAATCCAGAAAATAAAAGTTTAAGTTTCCTGGCAAAATTTTAATTAATAAAACAAGGTTAAAATTTTGGGGTGTCACATCCGGAGGCACTACATTCAGATCTCTTCCGGAGGCTTCTGGCTCCGCTGACGGTGCCGCGGCTGCATACGATCCCGATGAAACGCAAAGCCAAGACAGCCACGCGCTATTCATGCCGGCAACCTATGATCAATCTGGCATGCATGCCGCCTTCATGGAAGATCAGGTCGGCCTGGACAGTTTCCCGCTTGACCACGGCTTTCCGGAGGACTACAACCTCGAGGAAGAGGATCAAATGCACATCGACGGGGAGCCTTTGTTCGAGGACGAGCTCGCCAACCAAGCCGCCGGGGTGAAACCGAAGAGCAAGAGCAAGCGGACGAAGGTATACATGCCATCCGAGGACAAGCTTCTTTGTGAGTGTTGGAGAGACATTGGGAAAGACCCCAAGGTTAGCGCCGAACAAATGGCATCAACCTTTTGGATTCGTGTCCATCGTGAGTTCCATGAACACAATAAGTTTCCGACGTACCAAATGTGTCGCACACGTGGGTGAGTTTCCATTTCGAAGAGATGGGGGTGAAACAACAAGAGGGAACAAGTTTTGTGTCACCCTTGAGAGCATCAAGGCATGCCCCATGAGCGGCATCGGCATGCAAGATATGGTATACATGCACCCCTCTTTGTTTCCATTCCCGTTATGCTTGCATGTCCATTTGCCCATATGCCCGCATGCTATTCATGTGTAAGCATTCCAAACTTTGAAGGCATTCAAGGTCCAACATGATGGCAAGTCCTTCAACCTCTATCATTGTTGGATGATCATCAATGGGGAAGAGAAGTTCAAAGCGCAATATGCCGCCCTCATGGTGCATGGGGAAGGCAATCGTTGAGAAGGTTGGGGAGGGCGAAAAGCCATGGCTGCGGGGGAAGAAAAACTGCAAGAAGGAGGACAAGCGGGATGCGGCTTCAATCGCCTTGCTTGCAAAAACGACTCAAGGGAGGAGAAGCGCCGGCAAGACAAGGAATAACAAATGAACGCCTTCATGAAGATCCAAATAAGGAGGGCTTGACATGGAGGCGAAGAAGCGAGTCAGGATGCTTGAGATGGAGGTGGAGAAGCAATCCAAGATGCTCGAGATCGAGGCTGCCAATGCCAAGACCAAGGCCAAAGAAGTGGCGCTCGCTAGCATGCTGACGGTGGTGGAGATCATGAAGGTGGACCTGAACACCGTGTTGCTGAGGAAGATGCTATGGTTCAAGAAGATGCAGGCCGACATGCTCAAGTTCGACGAAGCATGATCTATGACTGGGAGTGCCATCCCTTTTTTGTATGCCGGCAAGTTTGCTGGCATGACCACGGCCGAGATGGCGTGGTCGAATTCCTGCCCCTTTTTCTGTGCTGGCATGTGAACCGGCCGCTGGCAAGTGCGCCAGCATGAACTGTGTGGTGTGAAGGCTGGCATGGTGCCTGAACATTTGCTACGGCATGGCCGTTGGCATGATCTATGACCGCGGACCTTTTTAAAATTATGCGCGAACATAAAATGAGTCGCATATGTTGGACACACAGCCGACCCAAAACAAGAATAGGACGGACACTGAGGTGGACGGTCAAACCAAACGGACGGTTTGATTCGGAGCGTTGGAAATGGAATACTCAAAAAAGGACAAAGCTCTTAGCTTTTTGTAATTTTCTAGTCCCATGTGAGCGGGTCCGCAGGGTACGAAAGAGGCACTGCAGAGGAGCCGGTTCCGGGTTACTCAATCAAAAAACAAAAAGGAGCTGCCTCCCGTTACAACACGACAACAAGAGCATGCATGCATGCACAAGGACTGTATGCATGTGCGCACAACCAATGCATGGGCGCTGGCCATAGATCATGCCGGTTGTGCGTTTGGTACCTCCGAAACAGTCGAACACTGTGCGTCCTAGTACCTTCTCCGATTAAGAAATGCTCGCGCGTCTAATCACTAGCCTATCCTCACTCACGGAATCACTCACCCATCTCGGCGTGTTTTTTGAAAAGGGGGAAGGAAAGAGCCAAAGAGGGACGACGTTGCTTGCCTGTCCAATCGGAGAAACAATGGAGGAAGTAAATATATGTAGGCATGTAGGTAGGGTGCGGTGCGGATCAGCGGATGCTTCGGCCAGAAACGTCGCGCTGCTATAGGTGCGACCTGTCGTCCGTCCGTCCGGGCGTCAGCCATCCACGTCCATGGCGATCTCTATCTGGGTGGCGCGAATCATGGCTACGGAGAGTAGTATCTCAGCTTTCAGTACCCGAGGATCGGATCGCGTACCTGCTCGACAGGCCTGATATGAACAAACATATATACTTGCGCATGCTAGCTGTGCAAGAGATCTGAATGTTCCCCTTCAGATTGCATACATTTGCATTTGGTTACTACTAGTAGTCTATAGAACCCATATATCGCATTAAGTGATGCTAGAAATTGTTTTAACTTTACTATATCACCGTTGAAGTTGTTGTTGAAGAACATCATCGCCTATGTTTTGTCATGAGAAAGTTCGGACGCATATGGTCATCGTTGTAGTTTTCGAGCGTGGTTCAGATCGATTTGTGTTTGTTTTCTTTTTTCATCGCCTCACATAGCTTTGGCCTTATATGATTTTGCTATTTCTGGCGTGTTTTGTATGTGTTGCTTGTGTACATCCTATCTATATAAAGGGCAGTGTGTGCTTATTGTATTTGTATCCTCTTGATATTGCTATGAGCTAACAAAATCCACCATTTTGTTAAAATTGTCAGTATTGAAGTATGAAGTATTGAGCACCTGAGCAGCATCGGAAATTTGCGGGGGCACGCACCTGCCAAAACCTCCCGGACCGCTCGATTGCCTCATGATTCGCGAGTAGTTGGATCCCACACGAGGGTACAATAGGTTTTCAGTTTTAATCGTTGAAACTTACCATTTTGTACTAAATTTCAAATTTGAAACTTAACATCCAGAGACTATATACAAGTTACTGTACCCATATATAATCTTCATTTTCTTTTCCCTCGCGCACAATACGCTGGAAGGTATTCCTTCATGAAATTTTTTATACGGTTACTAATGATGGACATGGATATTTCCAGAAGATTTCAAGATTTTTTGAACATTTTTTGAATTATTAATTTGTTTTGCATATTGTGCGCACCAGCATCCAAGAGGCACAAGTCCCCCCCTCCCCCTTCCAACATACTTCTATATTGTTTGATTTACCTATTTGGAGAAATTATTAGGGAAAGAATATGCCAGAGCACAACGATTAGGAAACGGTTGTTGTGGGAGCATAGGATTATAATCCCTTTTCATTCTGTGCACACAAATACTCCCTCCTTTTCGATTTAGAGGGCTCTGTTATATTTTGCTCACATTGACCACTAATTTAGCTAACAAAATATGTGTTATGTACGACATGAAGTATAATTTGTGACATATAATTCATACTTTGTATGTTAAATCGGTGGTCAAACTTAGATTCGAAATACGAGGGAGAATTATAAACCGGAACGTTGGGAGGAGATAAAGAGTGTATGGTGGCAATAATTCCATAACGTGCACCCTCGTCGCCTCTCTCCAACAATTGACAGCCTACAATTACCATTCAACTCTAACTAAAACCAATCACAATACACTCTCAACTGTCAAACGGACGGCCAACATTACCATACCTGAGTTGTTTTTGCGCAACATGTCTGCCATGTCTTCGCCACATTGCCAACACGCCACCTTTATAAAGATCAACAAACACTGTAGTAGTACCTTTCAAAAAAGAAACACTGTAGTAGCTAGTACCACATGCAGGGAAAAGAGAGGTGCTGCAACGTGGGTTCTCTCTCTGATCTGTGGGCCCCATGTAGGTATAATAATGTTTATATCAGAAAGCTAGTATGACACGCGGGTTTGAGTCATTAGGAAAATTATTGTTATACTCTGTTGCGCATTAAGATAAAAGAAAATACCATGTCATGGGGTTAAATTTTTTTATTGGTTCTTTTAGCTGGTAATTTTCTTTTGCATGCGGATTAGGATGCTAGCTCCCATGTATATACATCCCTACCACGTCATTCAAACCCACTCGATATAGAGATGGAGTTGACGAGGGGGCTGACTGCCAACAGTTTAGAGGGTAAAATGGATTTTCTACTATAATTATAATCTTTGTACATACTTACCCAGCAAAAGAACAAATGTGTGTACATACTTCATAGAGCAAACCAAATAAACAAAAAATAAAAAGTAATTGCCAAATTAAGATACTTGAATGTTTCGGGTTAGTCTGATGCTAGATAGCCACAGTACATCATCTTTTTCTTCTTGTTGTCTTTATATACTGCAGCTTCCGTTTTAGAACATATTACCAAACTTTTATGCGAGTAGTATTATGTGTTCATTCCTATTTTTCCAGTTTCATGTACTAGAAATGTTGCATTATCATATGCATTTTAGAGTACTCCTGGTGTGCGCATGCATTGTATACGAAATCTGATTAATTATCCACCTGATTCCATCTACTTACACTACTATTAGCAAGGTACTAATCCTGTAAAGTACACTCCATTATGTGATGAAATATGTCAATAATCTTTTTGCTCTCCATAATTTTTTCAATGCTGGCTATATAGGACTCTTTGTTAGCTGTTGGGGAACACATTTCTATATGTGTTGCATGGCTTATTTGGAGAAAGTAATAGGAATAGGACCTATCCTGGCATATCTTCGTTAGGCCAATGTTATGACAACTGACAAAGGCCAGAGGAGGGACAAGATCAATATCCAGTTTTAATAAACTAGATTAGCTAGAATCCCTTTCGGTTTTTCCATGCAAAATATAAAGTATGAAGCTACATATACTTATGAAGTATTCAATTAATTTGGGGGATAAACTCTCTACTCATCATGGCTGTGTATCATGGGATCATTTCTAAATTTTGGTGGGACGAGTCAATCCCTTGTCTTGCCTTGGGCTTCATGCTCATGGTGACCAAACCCATCACATCCCTCAAACCCTAAACAATATGGAGATGACCTATATTCACCATGCGTCCCATTCCTCAAACCAAAGACCACAGTATATTCTTAACAAATTTGAGCGGGCGTGGAAAAGGTCACCAATGATCCAACAAAACTAGTTCCAGAAAGTCTCTATCAGAATGTAATTATTTCATGTAGCTAACCAAATTTAATGCTGAAAAATAAATAATGGTAACTGACTCAATGACTCAATGACTCCCAGCTAGTACGTACTATCTACCATATGGAAATTCTTAGCTCGGGGGAAACCTGAAAGTAGATATTTAGAGGGAGAAATATTCAAGTTCATAAGACTGTGTTATGCTCAATTAATAGAGTTATACCAACTAGAACTCCTAATAATTAAGATTATCATAGCATACAGATGCCAACTCTTTCTATTTTTCCTATACCCAGATCTTGAATCCAATATATTGCATCAGTAGAAGGACGGATTCCGTTCTTATGCAGGTATGAATGACTTTGTATGAAATTATGGATGTTAAATATACAAATGACCTTGCATGATATCAAACATGCATATAAAAAGTACGGTTGACTATAGCTCCAGAATTTTGCATTAAAACCCACAATTGTAAAATGCAGATAATTTGTGTATTGAGTTATAGACACCAGCATGCGTACTATCCTGAGGTCCCAAACACACAAACATGTTCTTTGTTGAATCTCTGTCACTATACTCACCAAAATTAGTGAGTATAAAACCATCAGCACATCAGATAAAAGAATTGTTCAGTATGCATATGGTTTTTTGAAATGCAGTATACATATAGTTAGATAGGCATAAATGTAATGGACACCACTATATTTGCACATTTAAGGTAGAAACAACTGCATAAATAAAAAAGAACTTTTTTTCTGCAAAACTTATGGATATATTAGTACATGTATGTTTGCTCATGTGCACACCATGAAATCTTAGTGAGTCAAAGTCTTATTTTTTGCCATCTTTACTTTGTGATATTCGACATGGGAGCCTAGCTTTCAAGTCTAAATCTAGCTAGAGTATAAATATAGACGGATCAAATATTTCACACTCTCCAAATTTAGCTAGATAAATAACCAGTATTTACTACATACAAAAGTCTGTACACATGATGACGACAAGAAGACGCATGATTAATTTCCGCATGGATAACTATAAGGTAAACTGAAATTAGCATCATCACAAAAAAAAAAGAATTTCATGCATTAATCACCAGTATATGTACCAGTAGTTACTAAATGGATGGATAATTTAAAGAATATATATTTCTGACTTCTCTCGTTTCCCATCCTATTACTCAAAAAAAGTATATGTACTAGACTCTCTACAAGTTGAGTTGACAGCTTTGGTCACAAATACCTTCTCCATAATGTGTGTTCATTGTTTATTATGGTTTCATTTCCATGGTTTATAAAAGATAGAGGATAGGGAGGATTTTTTTTGCGGGGTATAAAAGAGAGAGGATAGGGAGGTGCCAATTTGACTTTTAACAGCAGACCCTCTAAGAAACTAATTAGCACTAGTGATAATAAACTTTTGGCTGCTGATTGTTGAGAAGTTCCACAAACTGTAAAAGTTTTTCGTTAATTTAGCCAAAAGGAATTGATGCTAGCTAACCAACTAACTGAAAGACTAAAATCAACAATGTTTGCTTTCAGATGCTTGAGATACATGGCACTACATTCTTCTGACTTCATGTACAAGATTACAAGCTGTTCAATAGTTGAGCGCACAACTTCTTCTTTACTTGCTGTTACTCAGATCATATACATTTTTCCTATCTTTCTTGTACTTCTAGTGGACCAGTGTGAGCAAATGAGTTAGTGTTTATTCTGGCCAACAAATGCAGTAGCTCAGCTGCCTTATAAGCAAGGAGGGAAAGTTATGTACAAGAGGTCTCACAAATAAGGTTTCCAATTTGTGTACATTCTTTGCTTGATCAAACTAATAAATTGCATTATTGCTAGATATGCCTTTTCCTACAGGAAGGTAATTAACGATTGTTGATGAACAGGGCCCAGGATTCTTCCTTTGTAAGTAAGGAAGAAACTTTTGAGGCCGCACGCAGTTATTATTAGAAAGTAAGCATTGGTATTTTTTAAAAACAGGGTACATGAGTTACTTTTCTTCTGTAGGCTAGAAAGCTCCCCAGACTTTCATAATTATACATGTGGATAACTGGACATGGAATAATGGGTATAAGGAGAAAAACATTTTAAAGAAGAACACTACGAAAAGCTATATTCTTTTCTACTGCTATATTTCCTTTGTAAAGACCTTTTATTGTACCTTAATATTTTTAAAAATCGATATCTCTGCAGTAGGTACACACTCCTATAAGTATATTGACATCGCGAGAGGAAAATCTGGTGTGTTAATATTCAAAATGGAAGAACTTCATATCTCTAACATCTCACTACTCAAGTCAGTTGAAGTGCTGCAATATAAGTACAGCAATATGGTAACACAGTAAATTAACGAAATGGAGAGACAGGTAAGGCACATGAAGCATTTAATGAAACCGCTTGATCAAGGCCCATGATTATTCTGTTGTAGACTTTCTAGGTGTACTATTTGAACACACCAGTGTACATGCATACTCCTAGTTTAAATTTCCTGTTTAGTATGACAATATATTAATTAATTGTAATGTGGCCATACATCCAGAGAATACTTTGTACCAACCAGTTGGCTTATCATGCATACTTATAGTCAATGTTTCAAAGGGATATATGCTATTCAGAATTTCAGATATAATGATTCTAGACAAGCTAATTATAATCACTATCATGATACACATGCTTTTATGTTTTGACAACTCTGCTCACAGGCACCTTTTTCTTTTCTAATCATTCTCAGATACATGCAGTACAGGTATATCTCTTGCATTAATGTGATACTTATATTAGTCTTCCTCTAGACCTGTGTGACTTGTATGTGACTAGCTTTCAGTAAGGATAACAGATAATTCAACTAATTAACTCAAACTCAAGGTGACACTGAATGAACCAATATATAACTGACTGAAATATAGTGCCATCCGAATTTGATAAAAAAGATAGATCATTTCTGTAACCAGAAGACCTGAAACCTGCTTATACATCCTAGCTTGTATACTGCATGAAGTATAAAACCTAACTCAGGGAAACCTATCAGTTGTGCTAGATTAAGGTAGAAACTAAGTATATGCATTTGTCATGATTCTTGTAAACATATGTGATGTGAACAAATTGAGTACATTTAGTTTGCACTAGCTAGCTGTTACCAGGACGGTTCAAGAATTTCACCTGAAATTGATTGCCCAAACCTTCCGATCAAAACTGTATGTGACCTGTTAAGGATGATATTCCCATGTAGCACTGGAAAAGACAGAACAGCTCCAAGAGAACCTCAAAATTAGCACATCAGCAAAATATAGTTGGCAAAATTAGTGGAACACACCTAGCATGAACATAAGATTTGCAAGAACTCAATTAATCTCACCGTTTGCACACAAAGTTTGCATATCAATCACTGTCAATCTGTCATGCAGCTGCATATATACAAGAAATCATCTGAAGTAATTAGAATTAGTACTCCGCCGTTGTTGCAGCTCTCATTAATTAGTCCAATCCTTCCATCGGATGCCCTATCGCCGCCGCCTCCGACATGAACCAGTCAAGCTCACCTTCGCCGCCGATGCCTTTCATCAGATCTCTGACGTCGTGCTCTTCCTCCCTCGCATCCTCGAAGCAGCCGGTGCCGGAGGAGGTCGCCCCCTCCCCTTTCTCCTTGGACGGTCCTGCAGCGGCGGCAGCAGCGCCCGGGGTCCCGTCGGCAAGCCGGTCGATGGCCGGCTTGGACTGCGTGAGGAGCCACTCCACCGTCTTGCTGGCCTTGTCGAAGCCGAGGAGGTCCTGCAGGGCGAAGAACTCGCGCGCCACGCCGACGGACAGCCGCATCCGGCGGTCGCGCACCCCCTGCGCCGTGCGGATCTTGCTGTGCCGGTCCGTTCGGAACGGCCTCTTCCGCGCCGCCCCGACGACTGCACCCCCTGGCCCCGGCGCCCCATCATTCCCCGGCTCCCCCCGCTCCGCCGGAGCTGGAGCGGTCACCGGCTGCCAGAGCACCGCTTCCAGGGTCCCCTCCTCCTGCAGCAGCAGCAGCTGCTGCTGGTGGTACATCTCGGCGGGGAAGAACTGGAAGTACTCGCCAAAAGACGACGCGGCTGGATGCATGTATGGCGGCCGGTGGGTAGTAGGGTTTGGTAATGGCGGTTCTTGGTGGGATACTCAATGATGATGATGGTGATGATAACGGTGGATGGTTGGGTCATCTCTCAAATAGTTCGAAGCTTCACTAGCAAACCAAACCAATCAGTAAACTAGTGTGGATCAGTGGATGGACACCTAGAAGGTCCCTGGTCTAGTAGTGGCCGGCAGTACTAGCTAGTGTTAATGCGGATCTAAATCTTACTTCTACTTTTACTGCTCCTTCCTTGCTCTATGTCAAGGAGAGCTAAGCATCCATGTCCAGGGAAGGGGCTGGAAGAGGAGGAAAGGGGAAGAAGAGGTGAGGGAGGACGAGCTAGCTAGCTCGAGACTGTAGGCCGGCATCTAGATAGGGTACTCCTTCGGGCCCACTTGAGCATTAAGATATGGACAAGTACGTGTATCTAGAGTAAGTACATTGCAGGCGTACTAGATTGCATTTTTTTATATTACACTTTTTTTTTAGGAATTTCTTTCTTGTTTGTACAATTGCAGGCTGCACTCTCTTCATGGCCGGATGGCAATGTCATTTGATGTAGCTAGATTAGCTAGCTCTCAAAACTGTTTACTGGCAGGTGGGGTCAGGAGAGGTAAGGCTGTCTAGCGAGCTTGTCTGCTTCTGCTGGTGGGTGTGTGTGGGCGAATGATGAAGGCATTATTGTGAGGCAAATGTCTATGTGTGTGTGCAGTTACTACTGTAGGGACGGGCGCAGAGCTACAGGCCAATACCCATGTGAGAATGGTCAGGTATTTGTACACATGTAACCATACAGTGCTAGGTAATGATGGGATATTTGATTATTTAACACTACACCCGTTGTATGTCAGGGCAACTCCAACACCGAGCAACAAATTACCCGCAAATGTCATTCAGATATCCAAATTCTCACAAACCAGAAACAAAGTGGGGAATGTATGACGGAGGAGGGACGCCCGCCACGTTGGACACTGACAAACCATTCCGCCAAGCAGCCGTGGCATCCATATCAGATGCATTGTGAAGGAGGAGCCGCCCTCCTCGCCAGTGGGGCAACTTTTGGCGGCCGGTCTCCATCAAGATCTAGCCCAATTGCCAACTGCCCAAGCAACATCCGAACAATTCCTCCAAGGCTACGGAGCCGGCGGCGCGTCTCTTTGACGGCGAAGCGGAGCGACGCATCACGCAGTGCTGGGTAGTGTTCGTGAACACCCAAGTGGCGTCCACGTCAAGTCCGACACCCATTGCCGATGCTCCTTTGAGTGGGGCTGGCGGAGTCCGAGCGTGTAGCTTTCATCCAAGCCATCGACGCCGCTAAAGACAATCGGCAAAAGGTGTTGGACGATGAGTGATGACCCACAAGTATAGGGGTTCAATCGTAGTCCTCTCGACCAGTAAGAGTGTCGAACCCAATGAGGAGCAGAAGAAAATGATAAGCGGTTTTCAGCAAGGTATTCTCTGCAAGTACTGGAAGTAGCGGTAACAAATAGTTTTGTAGCTAGGTAATTCGTAACAAGTAACAAATAGCAATAGTAACAAAGGTGCAGAAGGTGGCTCAATCCTTTTATAGCAAAGCACATGACATAACGATCTCTTATATAGAGCAAAGCGTTCTCCAGGACACATGGGAATTACCGTCTAGTCACTTTCATCATGTTTAGTTTATTCGTATTCACTACTTTGATAATTTGATATGTGGGTGGATCGGTGTTTGAGTGTTTTTCTTACTTGAATAAGAAACACACATATGATTACCCTCTTTCGCAAGCATCCGCAATTACGAAAAAAGAATTAAACTAAAACTAACCATAGCATGAAACACATGGATCCTAATCAGCCCCTTACAGAATAACGCATAGACTAGGGTTTAAGATTCTACAACTCTAGCAACCCATCATCTACTTATTACTCCACAATGCCTTCCCTTAGGCTCAAGTATGGCAAAGTGTCATGTAGTTCCAGTGGAGGAATGGCTTTATTCATGATATTACTCTCCTTTCACACCGGATCCAGGGAAGCTCTGCTCAAGTGGATTGATTTCTTACCTCCTTGAGGCGTCTCATCAGTTGTATTTTCCTTTTTCTAGTTGTAAACTTTAGTGCTTTCCTTCTTTTTTTAGATTAGTATAGCCTTTCCTGTATAGCTTTTTTGTTTTAGTTTGTTCCTCCTCTTGAGGAACCTCCTGTATCTGTCTGGTTTTGCTCTAATAAAATGTTGTGGGGTGTAAGCCCTGCAGTTTTCAAGGTCAAAAAAAAGTGTCATGTAGTCTACGTTCAAATGACACCACTGAAAGGAAGCAACAACATACATATCATCAAAATATAATGAATATCAATTTTATATGATTACTTATAACAAGACTTCTCCCATGTCCTTAAGAATGAAAGTAACTACTCACAAATCATGTTCATGTTCAAGACCAGATGTGAAGCTCATTAGTCCCGGTTTGTAAGTGAACCGGCACTAATGTGACCATTAGTGCCGGTTCCAACGGCTAGGCGAGCGGTGGTTATTAGTCCCGGTTCCTGGCGAACCTCCAGTACCGGTTCGTGCCACGAACCGGGACTAAAGAGGTGGTGGCAGGCTGGTGTCAAGCTGCGGCCCCACCAACACCTTTAGTCCCGGTTCGTGGCACGAACCGGTACTAGAGATGCACCTTTAGTCCCAGTTTGTATTACCAACCGGGACTAAAGATCATCCTATATAAATCCCTTCGTCGAGCCCGAGCTCTTTGTTCTTCCCATTTCCTTTCCTCTCATCTTTGTTCTTCCCCTGTTCCTCGAGCTCATCACACATTTTGCCCAAATTTTGTCAAGATTTGAAGGGCCCCATCCATTCAAATGATCACAAAGGTTAGCAACTTTCTCCTTTCATCTCTCATTGCTAGATTAGTTCTTGCAATGCTCTATATAGTGATTAATTTGTGGAATTTAGTAATTTGGGAGGAATTATATGTGGTAGTTTATTTGATTTATATGCAATTTGAGCTCAAAATAACTCTTAGTTGCATATTTAGGTGTGGTTTACTTAGTGCCTTCCCGTCTCCATCCTAACCACCATCGATCACCCGCACCGTCCCGTCGCCGGCACCACCTTGTGGTGAGACTCTTGTTCTTATCTTTTTTATATAAAAAAATCATGTTTGTGTGATTTAGATATATAATAACTTGTATAATTATCTTACATGTACGCTATTTGTTATACATAGTACCATGGTTTTGATTGTTGGGGAACGTTGCATAAAATAAAAAATTTCCTACGTTCACCAAGATCAATCTATGAGTTCATCTAGCAACAAAAGAGAGGAGTGCATCTACATACCCTTGTAGATCGCGAGCGGAAGCGTTCAAGAGAACGGGGTTGAGGGAGTCGTACTCGTCGTGATCCAAATCACCGAAGATCCTAGCGCCGAACGGACGGCACCTCCGCATTCAACACACGTACGGTCAGCGTGACGTCTCCTCCTTCTTGATCCAGCAAGGGGGGAGGAGAGGTTGATGAAGATCCAGCAGCACAACGGCGTGGTGGTGGATGCAGCAGGAAACCGGCAGGGCTTCGCCAAGCGACTACAGGAGGAAGAGGTGTAGCAAGGGGAAGGGAGGCGCCAGGTGTCAGGGTGCGGCTGCCCTCCCACCCCCCGCCCCTCTTTTTATAGGGACCCCAGGGGGCGCCGGTGTTGGGGAACGTTGCAGAAAATTAAAATTTTTCCTACGGTTTCACCAAGATCCATCTATGAGTTCATCTAAGCAATGAGTCAAGGGAGTGAGTTTGCATCTACATACCACTTGTAGATCGCGTACTGAAGCGTTAGATGGAGCGGTGATGATGGAGTCATACTCGCCGTGATTCAGATCACCGGAGATCCTAGCGCCGAACAGACAGCACCTCCACGTTCAACACACGTACGGAGCGTGTGACGTCTCCTCCTTCTTGATCTAGCAAGGGGGAAGGAGAGGTTGATGATGATGGCCCCAGCAGCAGCACAACGGCGTGGTGGTGGTGGAATAGTAGCACTCCGGCAGGGCTTCGCCAAGCACGTGACGGAGGAGGAAGAGGTGTAGCAGGGGGAGGTGGCGCCAGGACTTCAGGGTGCGGCTGCCCCTCTCCCCCCTCCCTTTATATAGGCCCCCAGGGGGGGCGCCGGCCCTGGGAGATTCAATCTCCCAAGGGGGCGGCGGCCAAGGGGGGAGGAGTGCCCCCCAAGGCATGTGGTGCGCCCCCCCCCCACCCTAGGGTTTCAACCCTAGGCGCAGGGGGTGGGCCTAGGGGGGCGCACCAGCCCACTATGGGATGGCTCCCCTCCCACTTCAGCCCATGGGGCCCTCCGGGATGGGTGGCCCCACCCGATGGACCCCCGGGACCCTTCCGATGGTCCCGGTACAATACCGGGTGACCCCGAAACTTTCCCGATGGCCGAAATACCACTTCCTATATATAATTCTTTTCCTCCGGACCATTCTGAAACTCCTCGTGACGTCCGGGATCTCATCCGGGACTCCGAACAACATTCGATATACTGCATACTCATATTCATACAACCCTAGCGTCACCGAACCTTAAGTGTGTAGACCCTACGGGTTCGGGAGACATGTAGTCATGACCGAGACGGCTCTCGGGCAATAACCAACAGCAGGATCTGGATACCCATGTTGGCTCCCACATGCTCCTCAATGATCTCATCGGATGAACCACGATGTCAAGGATTAGAACAACCCCGTATACAATTCCCTTTGTCATTCGATACGTTACATGCCCGAGACTCGATCGTCGGTATCCCAATACCTCGTTCAGTCTCGTTACCGGCAAGTCACTTTACTCGTACCGTAATGCATGATCCCGTGACCAAACACTTGGTCACTTTGAGCTCATTGTGATGATGCATTACCGAGTGGGCCCAGAGATACCTCTCCGTCATACGGAGTGACAAATCCCAGTCTCGATCCGTGTCAACCCAACAGACACTTTCGGAGATACCTGTAGTGCACCTTTATAGTCACCCAGTTACGTTGTGACGTTTGGTACACCCAAAGCACTCCTACGGTATCCAGGAGTTACACGATCTCATGGTCTAAGGAAGAGATACTTGACATTGAAAAAGCTCTAGCAAAACGAACTACATGATCTTGTGCTATGCTTAGGATTGGGTCTTGTCCATCACATCATTCCCCTAATGATGTGATCCCGTTGACAATGACATCTAATGTCCATAGTCAGGAAACCATGACTATCTGTTGACCAACGAGCTAGTCAACTAGAGGCTCACTAGGGACATGTTATGGTCTATGTATTCACACGTGTATTACGATTTCCGGATAATACAATTATAGCATGAATAAAAGACAATTATCATGAACAAGGAAATATAATAATAATGCTTTTATTATTGCCTCTAGGGCATATTTCCAATAGCCGGCCCTAGGAGATGGGATCTCCTAGGGAGGGCGGCGGCCAAGGGGGGAAACTTGCCCCCCAAGGCAAGTGGAGGTGCCCCCTCCCCTAGGGTTCCCAACCCTAAGCGCAGAGGGGGGGGGGGCCCAGGGGGGCGCACCAGCCCAGCAGGGGCTGGTTCCCCTCCCACTTCAGCCCATGGGGCCCTCTGGGATGAGTGGCCCCACCCGGTGGACCCCCGGGACCCTTCCGGTGGTCCCGGTACAATACCGGTGAACCCCGAAACTTTCCCGATGGCCGAAACTCGACTTCCCATATATAATTCTTTACCTCCGGACCATTCCGGAACTCCTCGTGACGTCCGAGATCTCATTCGGGACTCCGAACAACTTTCGGCTTGCTGCATACTAATATCTTTACAACCCTAGCATCACAGAACCTTAAGTGTGTAGACCCTACGGGTTCGGGAGACACACAGACATGACCGAGACTGCTCTCCGGTCAATAACCAATAGCGGGATCTGGATACCCATGTTGGCTCCTCGATGATATCATCGGATGAACCACGATGTCGAGGATTCAAGCAACCCCGTATACAATTCCCTTTGTCAATCGGTACGTTACTTGCCCGAGATTCGATCGTCGGTATCCCAATACCTCGTTCAATCTCGTTACCGGCAAGTCACTTTACTCATACCGTAATGCATGATCCCATGACCAGACACTTGGTAACTTTGAGCTCATTATGATGATGCATTACCGAGTGGGCCCAGAGATACCTCTCCGTCATACGGAGTGACAAATCCCAGTCTCGATCCGTGTCAACCCAACAGACACTTTCGGAGATACCTGTAGTGCACTTTTATAGCCACCCAGTTACGTTGTGACGTTTGGTACACCCAAAGCACTCCTACGGTATCCGGGAGTTACACGATCTCATGGTCTAAGGAAAAGATACTTGACATTGGAAAAGCTCTAGCAAAACGAACTACACGATCTTCTGCTATGCTTAGGATTGGGTCTTGTCCATCACATCATTCTCCTAATGATGTGATCCCGTTATCAATGACATCCAATGTCCATGGTCAGGAAACCATGACTATCTGTTGATCAACGAGCTAGTCAACTAGAGGCTCACTAGGGACATGTTGTGGTCTATGTATTCACACGTGCATTACGATTTCCGGATAATACAATTATAGCATGAATAAAAGACAATTATCACGAACAAGGAAATATAATAATAATCCTTTTATTATTTCCTCTAGGGCATATTTCCAACATTGATATCCTTCCCCGTCGGCCCTCGTCTGATTTATGATTCGGATGTGGTATATTCTCTTTTATAACTATTTGTTGCATTTCGTGTTTATGAAAAATTATGCCCATGAAGTTGACAGATGTTTTTATCTAGGAGGTATATGAACCGGAAATTTCAACCGACCCTATTGTCGAGAGGTTAAATTTAGTTGAAAATGAAAACGAGTATTTGAAAGAAAAATTGAAAAGAATTGAGGAGGAGAAGATGGAATTGGAGTTTCATCTTGTCGATGTCGTCGATGATCACAAGATCAAGATGGAGAAAATGAGCTTGAAGATTAGAAAATATGCCATTGATAGTGATGCTTGATATCATTATGCTATTGGATCAATTATTACCTTAGTTGCGATCTTGATCGCATTTGTTGTTGCATTTAAATGCTTTAGCTAGAGAGTTTGTATGTTGTTTTATGAGAATAAGTGTGTATGGAACTTTATGTATGAACTTGTATTAATTTGGTGTTTTCGGTGCTGTGTAATGAAGATGAGCCGGCAATGGATGCACGATGACCGACGCTCTCCCCAGTTCGTTAATGGCGTGCATACTTTTCTGCTTGCGACTGAGGCAAACAAGCGGACGGATGGTTTTATGTCTTGTCCATGTGCTGGTTGTAAGAATGATCAGAATTACTCTAAGTCAAAAACCATTCACGTCCACCTGTTTGAGTCCGGTTTCATGCCCCACTATAATGTTTGGACCAAGCATGGAGAAAGAGGGGTTATGATGGAAGACAATGAAGAGGAAGAGGACGACGATAGCTATCTTGGCCATGGGTTCCCTGAGTACGATGGTACAACAATGGGGTAAGAAGCTGAGCTGGCAATGAGGGAAGAAGCTAAGCCGGCAATGCGGGAAGAAGCTGAGCCGGAAATGCGGGAAGAAGCTGAAGAAGAGGCACTAGATGAGCCCGCTGATGATCTAGGTCGGGCCATTGCCGATGCAAAGAGAAACTGCGAAGTGAGAAGGAGAGGCTGAAGTTGCAGCGCATGTTAGAGGACCACAAGAAATTGTTGTACCCAAATTGCAAAGCTGACAAGAAAAAAGCTGGGCACCACACTGGAATTGCTGCAATGGGAGGCACAGAATGGTGTATCTGACAAGGGATTTGGAAAGTTGCTGATAATGTTAAAGAAGATGCTTCCAAAGGACAACGAATTGCCCGAGAGTACGTACGAAGCAAAGAAGGTTGTCTGCCCTCTAGGATTAGAGGCAGAAGATACATGCATGCCCTAATGACTGCATACTCTACCGCGGTGAGTACGACGATTTGAACGCGTGCTCGGTATGCAGTGCATTGCACTATAAGATCAGCCGCGATGACCCCAGTGATGTCGAGGGCGAGCGCCCCAGGAAGAAGATTCATACCAAGGTGATGTGGTATGCTCCTATAATACCACGGTTGAAATGTTTGTTCCAAAAGAAAGAGCATGCCAAGTTGATGTGATGGCACAAAGAAGACTGTAAGAAAGACAGAAGTTGAGAGTACCCGCTGACGGGTCGTAGTGGAGAAAAATCAAGAGAAAGTATTGGGAGGACTTTGCAGGTGACGCAAGGAACGTATGGTTTGGTCTAAGCGCAAATGGAATTAATCCTTTTGGGGAGCAGAGCAGCAATCATAGCACCTGGCCTGTGACTCTATGTATGTATAACCTTTCTCCTTGGTTATGCATGAAGCGGAAGTTCATTATGATGCCAGTGCTCACCCAAGGCCCTAAGCAACCCGACAACGACATTGATGTGTACCTAAGGCCATTAGTTGAAGAACTCTTACAGCTGTGGAATTAAAAAGGTGTACATGCGTGGGATGAGCACG
Organism: Triticum aestivum; assembly: GCF_018294505.1. Taxonomy (NCBI): domain Eukaryota; kingdom Viridiplantae; phylum Streptophyta; class Magnoliopsida; order Poales; family Poaceae; genus Triticum; species Triticum aestivum. The sequence continues at coordinate 13,741,661 of NC_057798.1, forward strand.
GATAGGAGGAATTTGACCTACATGCATTGTTGTTTGTGACCATCAATGATTGGCCTGCTCTCAGTAACCTTTCAGGACAGACAAACAAGGGATACCGCGCATGCACGCACTGTTTGGATGATACCGACAGTATATATTTGGATAATTGTAAGAAGAATGTGTACCTGGGACATCGTCGATTTCTTCCGAGCAGGCATCCCGTAAGAAAGAAAGGCAAACATTTCAAAGCTGAGGCAGATCACCGGACGAAGCCTCGCCATCGTACTAGTGATAATGTACATGATATGGTCAAGGATTTGAAGGTAATCTTTGGAAAGGGTCTTGGCAGACAATCTGTTCCGAATGACGATGATGGATGCGCACCCATGTGGAAGAAGAAAACTATATTTTGGGACCTACCCTATTGGAAAGACCTAGAGGTCCGCTCTGCAATCGACGTGATGCACGTGACGAAGAATCTATGTGTGACCCTGCTTGGCTTTCTTGGGTGTGTATGGGAAGACAAAAGATACACCGGAGGCACGGGAGGACCAACAACGTATGCATGAAAATTACGGCATGCATCAGGGTCATGCCAGCTACGCTCTTACCAAAGAAGAGAAAGAAATCTTCTTTGAATGCCTACTCAGTATGAAGGTCCTGTCTGGCTTCTCGTCGAATATAAAGGGAATAATAAATATGGCAGAGAAAAAGTTCCAAAACCTAAAGTCTCATGACTACCATGTGATTATGACGCATTTGCTTCCGGTTGCATTGAGGGGTTTCTACCGGAAACCGTTCGATTAGCCATTGTGAAGTTGTGTGTATTCCTCAATGCAATCTCTCAGAAGGTAAACAATCTAGAAATCATACCAAGGTTAGGGAATGATTTTGTGCAATGTCTTGTCAGTTTCGAGTTGGTGTTCCCACCATCCTTCTTCAATATCATGACGCACGTCCTAGTTCACCTATGCGAAGAGATTTCCATTCTGGGTCCTATATTTCTACACAATATGTTCCTTTTTGAGAGGTTCATGGGAGTCTTAAAGAAATATGTTCATAACCGTGCTAGGCCAGAAGGAAGCATCTCCAAGGGCCATGAAAATGAGGTGGTCATTGAGTTTTGTGTTGACTTTATTCCTGACCTTAAGCCGATTGGTGTTCCTGAATCGCGGCATAAGGGTAGACTGGGTGGAAATGGCACACTAGGACCGAATCAAACAATATGTATGGACGGGCATTCTCTCACTCAAGCACACTACACAGTTCTACAAAATTCCACCTTGGTGGCTCCATATATGGAGGAACACAAGAATATTCTAAGCTCCAAATACCCCGAGCAGTCTGAAGACTGGATTACACGTGAACAAACGAGGACTTTCGCCGGTTGGTTGCAGACACGTGCCATGCATGACGACGCTGTTGAAGATGACATGTACTTGTTGTCCCAGTTACCATCTTCGAATATAATGACTTTTAAAGGGTACGAGATAAATGGGAATACATTTTACACGATCGCCCAAGATAAAAAAAGCACCAACCAAAACAGTGGTGTCCGCTTTGATGCAGCAACTAGTAGGGGAAAGGAGACATATTATGGTTACACAGAGGAGATATGAGAACTTTACTATGGAAGTGATTTAAAGGTCCCTTTGTTTTGGTGCAAATGGGTCAATCTAACAGGAGGCGGCATAAAGGAAGACCCGTAGTACAGAATGACAATAGTGGATCTCAACAATCTTGCGTACGCAGACGAACCATTCGTCTTAGCCAATGATGTGGCACATGTTTTCTATGTGAAGGACATGTCTACCAACCGAGAAAAATAAAATATAAGGATGCGAATACATCATACGATGATCCAAAGCGCCACATAGTTCTTTCAGGGAAAAGAAACATCATGGGAGTGGATGACACGACAGACATGTCAGAAGACTATGAGAAGCTTCATGAAATTGCTCCCTTCACAGTGAATGTTGACCCGAGCATCCAGTTAAATGATGAAGATTGTCCATGGTTACGACGCAAAGGGACACACGTGAAAAAAAAGTTTCACACCCAAAGATCCCACTCTGCTAGGTCCTTTGCCGTCGGCATAGATCTATGCCTACGGATGCCGTCGGCATAGCCCCGTCAGCGTAGATCACGCCAGTGTAGATGTGTCAGACCGTCGGCGTAGTATAGCCGTCAGCATAGGTGCGTATGCCGACGGCCGTGGGATAGCCGTCGGCATAGTTTAGCCGCCGGTGTTGTTTTCCGTCTGACGGCAACGGACGGCACCGTCAAAAGCGCTGGCGATTCAGGGAATGCCACGTGGCACAGGTATGCCGACGGCTTGGCTGTCAGCATATGTAGATATCTATGTCGACGGTCTAGGCGTCGGCATACCTGTGCCACGTGCCGTCCCCTGGCTTCTCCTGGCGGCAGGGCTATGCCTACAGCAAAGCTGTCGACATAGATGGAAATCTATGCCGGTAGCTTTGCCGTAGGCATAGCTCTACCACGTGGCGCGTCCTGGTAACTCCTGGGCTTATATATGCCGACGGCTTTGCCGTAGGCATAGTTTTTTTCCCTGTTTTCTCCTTTTCAATTCATTTGACAGCATTTCAAAGCAGAATAATATGGAATTATGCAGAAATATGACAGTTCATCATCTAAACATACTCAAGTTCATCATCATCATTTAAACATAGTCAAGTTCATCATCTAAAGATCATCACCGACGAAAGTTCATGAACATAAAAGTAGTGCAAGACATGGAACATCATAAAAGTTGGAACATGAAAGGCATGGCACGACGGCCGCATGCACGGAATCATCATCGACATCAAGCAAGACCACCTCCGCCAAGTCCACAACCACCAAGTCCACCTCCGCCAAAACAACCACCACCACCAAGTCCACCTCCACCAAAACCACCACCACCAAGTCCACCTCTGCCAAAACCACAACCGCCAAGACCAACTCCGCCAAAACAGCCACCGCGACCACCATCACTCTGCCAGATCGGAATGACTGGGGTCGACGGAGCAGGAGTCGAGCCACCGGTCCCCTACATGTTTGAGAGAAGATTCTAACGGTAAATATGACATGATAGTGTTGAATGAACGAGAACTAGTTCGTCAGTAGTTAGGCAAATGTACTAACCGGACTATCACCGCGTAGTGCCACCCATTCCTCGAACGTGGGAATGTGTGGGGCTTCTCCCGCACGTGGTGGTGGGGGTCCAACTTGTGGTGGCTCCGTGCGGTTAGTCCAAGACGCCAACATAGCCTGGATGTTAGTTAAACAAGCAAACTAGAAAGTCAGAAGGAATGAAAGTGCAAATTTGAGCTTGGTTTTAAGAGGGAAAAACTAACCGCCATCACTTGACGGTTGTAATCATCGTTTGCCTTCACTCGTTGCAAGTACTCCCGCACCTCAATATGCCTATGCTTGGGAAAGGCCTAATATGCCTACAAAATTGAGGTTGTTTCTAAGTGGGCAGTGCTGAAAATAAACTAAGAAAGATAGAGACAAAGAAGATAAGGGGAAGTACTTACAACACGCTGGCGGACTAAGGGAGGCTGCGAACGCCCCGTACTCTCTAACGGGCTCGGGTTGGTAGCTCGAAGCCGTGTGTACGAGATCGACGGAGTGATCAAGCCATCAAAACACGGATACCGGCCATGGGACTTACCCTGGATGGCCACCACCGCCGTGTCGTTGATCTGAGACTGGGCGACCTCAGGAACGGGAACATCCGGATGCAACTTCTGATAGTTCTGAGTGTAAGACTCCAGGTGTTGCTCAGTGTTGCCGTAGTACTGGCTCTCGCCGTCCTTGCGATCACTCCGCTCGCGGGCCAGCTTCCATGACTCCATGTCTGAGAGCGGCCTCTGCAACTTGTCCTCCTGCAATGTCAAACAGAAGTTAGCCATACATAAGAACATGACGGTAAAGAAGAACCAAAATGCATCATGCATATAGATATACCTTCATGGCCTTGAAGCCCCAGTGGTTCCTGTTTCCTTGGCCGTGTGTCCCATCTTTTCCACGGTTAGCCCAGGCCTTGATGCTCTTGGCAGCAAACTCTACATCGTCACCGACCCACCTATCCACCAAACACGCCCATCCGTCATGCCTTCCATAGCACCAACGAGGAACAACCTATGCAAATTTTGGAAGCATGACATGTGAGCACGAAACATATAGTTGACTACTTGAAACAATGAAAAGTTAGTAGTAGTTACCATCATGAACTGCTCCCTGCTAATGGTAAGTTTTTGCTTTTGTGCTTGAGTTTTGGTCATCTTTTGTTGCAGGTAGATGTGGTAGTACCGCGAGACGGCAACCCAACGCACCTCGTACTGCAACTAATGAGCTTTCTTCTTCACAGCCGCAAGTAAGACCATGTCGGCTCTGGCCTTGTGCTCGTCAAGAACTCTATAGAGTTGCCGCAATCATGCATAAACCAGAAGCAAACAAGGCATGAGTTGAGTGATTCAATGATAAACTATGAACGAAACTGAAGACAAGTGATTCAGAAGAGAACTTACCCAAAATTTGGTGATCATGGCCTTAGCGGCCGTCCCGTACTCCGCGTTGCTGCAAGCCTCATAGTGGGCCCAGCTTGTGGCCAAAACACGCAGCTGTGGGTCCCTGTCTCGCCGCGGGTAGAATAGGCCAGGCCAAAACTCCTTCAATAGGACAGTGATAAGGCCATTCGGTTTACGGCCCTTTTCGCGAAGGATCCAGTTACTACAAAAGAATCAAAGGATTGCCATGTGTACAATAAGAAAATGTTTTCATGTGTTGAAAATATGATTGAGATGCACTTACTCTGTCCCCGCAGGTTCAATGAGCCACTTGTGCGCCTCGATAGAAGGTGGTGTAGGTACTCCGGCAGTACCACACAGCCACCCCCGCGGAGCACCCGGTGGCAAGTCACCCCAAAACTCGGGGTCACCCTCCGCCTCTGCCTCCTCCTCCTCGGCCTCCTCCTCCTCACCCTCCTCCTCCTCGCCATCAGGAACATACTCCTCCTCAGACTCAGAAGCTGCCTCAGCATAGGAGGGCATCGAAGAAGACCCTCCTATTTCAGACACGGCTTGAAGTTTTTTGGCCCGGCTGCCTCTCCCTCCACCTCCTCGTCCTCTAGGGGCTCTCCCCCACCCCCTCCTCCTCTAGGGTCTCCCCCTGACCCCTCCACCTCCCTGTGAGGTGCCATCCACGCGTAGTCGGGAGGGAACCTTGTGGGCTCGTCCACTCCGAGTAAGTCCTCCTGTGAGTTTACTGAGGAAACTAGCGCCGCTGGAGTTGCCCATGATTAGCAAACCTGCATTGAGAAGAGAATAAACAATCAGTAACAATATAAAAAAACAAGCATACAGGAAAGACATTAATAACAGAAGAACACATTAAGCATACTATTGTAATGATCATTAAAAGAACTTACATTTTCTAGAACCCATATGAATCATCACTATTGTAATCTATTTGTTGACCGGTCTCATCATCACTATCCCACATATCTTCTTCATTGTCTGACGGAGGTGGAGGCTCTTCCTCATCATCAGCGTCAGCGTCTTCATTTAACTTTTCAAGCATAATTATGTCTCTTTGATTCACAACTGCCTCACCATCAATCTGTGCGCCGTCGTCGTTTGGGTCCAGGTCAACATAACCCAAGTCATCATCCTCCTTGTTTTGGACCACGTCATCATGTTCCTCTTGAAAGAACACTCCCTCGTATGTCATGGGGTTTATGTTGTAGTAATCATCATCGTTCGAGTCCGATAGCTTACCATGTGGCGACACCTTGAACACAACTTCCCAACCCTTTAGGTACTCTTTCTGGCATGGGTAAGGCAGATAATATACTTGTGTGGCCTGGGTAGCGGCGATAAAGAGATCAGCTCCGGCATAGACGGTTGATGGTTTAACTTCAACTAAACCAACAGAAGGCGTATGTCTCAGACCCTTTTTGGGGTCGAACCATCGGCATTTGAACACGGTGAGACTTAGGTGTTTACAGCCACGTTTGAATGTAAGCTCGTATATTTTTCCTACCCTTTCATAGTAATCTACTTTATTATCTCCTTCGGTGAAGACTCCGGTATTTATGGTTTTGGGATCAGGCCGACTGTTCTGGTGCTCCTCTGTATGGAAGCGATACCCATTCACATCATACTTTTGGCATGTCATGACGGTAGGGTCAAAACCCATGGAAACCCATCTCAATTCTTCATCCATTGATTCGTTCGGATCATTTCCCTACAAGTTTAATTGAAATTATAGGGTGCATGAGTTTAATTGGAAGTGTGAAATGGGTAATAGGGAAGTGTGAAAATTTACTTTCTCCATGAACCACGCAACGAAATTTTTCCTTCCATCAGCACCCTTTCGGAGAAGAGCAAGTGCCTCCGCTTCAGTAGGAGGCAGCATTCCCGTCCACTCTTCCTCAACGAATCGACTACAATAAGAAAAGCGGTATAAGACCTAGGCAAAGTGAACATAATGAATTGACTAAAAGAATGGTGCAAAGGTATTACCTCATCCACTCATCCTCAACTTCCTTGATGTTGTGCAAGATATAGAACATGACATCCTCCCACTCATCTCGTGGCATGACATAAGATGTCGAGCATCCAGCCCTGCCACCTTGCCTGGCTTTACTATCATCGGTTTCTTCTCTAGTGAGTTTCCGGACTTATATATCTGGAAAGTCCCACTATGGACAAACCGTAGGGAATCTTTGTAATAGTTAGGGTGCTTATGTGTTTTGGCATTTGAAACGTGTACTTGTATGCTTTGGACAAACATCATCAATTTTCAACCCTTACTGACTTCATTTGGGTTTTTTCATGCACTTACTGATTTTTTGAGCTAAATGACCCTCAAATTGAAAAGCACTACAAATGAACTGTGAAAAGGTTGAAAGTTGGCATGGTATCATCATATCACCCACATAGAATGTGCTAAAAAGTTGAGAGGGTTACGGCAAAAACTGGATGCACATCGTGTACAAAATGGACAATCTCTTTTGAAGTATCAGGGTTTCGGACGAAAACTCATCTGTTACAAAGGCATTTCATTTTTTGAACTTATTTCAACTCCAGACTTTTTTGTGCATTCAGTATATGCTACCTCTTGAGCATGCGTTGGTTTTTCCCTTGAAGAGGAAAGGGTGATGCAGCAAAGTAGCGTAAGTATTTCCCTCAGTTTTTGAGAACCAAGGTATCAATCCAGTAGGAGGCTCCTCAAAAGTCCCACGCACCTACACAAACAAACAAGAACCTCGCAACCAACACGATAAAGGGGTTGTCAATCCCTTCACGGTAACTTGCGAAAGTGAGATCTGATAGAGATAATAAGATAAGATAAATATTTTTGGTATTTTTATGATATAGATTGGAAAATAAAAGATGCAAATAAAAATAGATGGAAAACTTATATGATAAAAGATAGTCCCGGGGGCCATAGGTTTCACTAGTGGCTTCTCTCAAGATAGCATAAGTATTACGGTGGGTGAAGCAATTACTGTCGAGCAATTGATAGAAAAGTGCATAGTTATGAGAATATCTAGGCATGATCATGTATATAGGCATCACGTCCGTGACAAGTAGACCGAAACGATTCTGCATCTACTACTATTACTCCACACATCGATCGACTCCTGCCTGCATCTAGAGTATTAAGTTCATGAAGAACAGAGTAACGCATTAAGAAAGATGACATGATGTAGAGGGACAAACTCATGCAATATGACATAAACCCCATCTTTTTATCCTCGATGGTAACAATACAATACGTGCCTTGCTGCCCTTGCTGTCACTGGGAAAGGACACCGCAAGATTGAACCCAAAGCTAAGCACTTCTCCCATTGCAAGAAAGATCAATCTAGTAGGCCAAACCAAACTGATAATTCGAAGAGACTTGCAAAGATAACAAATCATACATAGAAGAATTCAGAGAAGATTCAATTATTTCTCATAGATAAACTTGATCATAAACCCACAATTCATCGTATCTCGACAAACACACCGCAAAAAGAGTTACATCGAATAGATCTCCAAGAAGATTGAGGAGAACTTGGTATTGAGATTCAAAGAGAGACAAGAAGCCATCTAGCTAATAACTATGGACCCGAAGGTCTGTGGTAAACTACTCACAACTCATCGAAGAGTCCTTGGAGATGATGTAAAGGCCCTCCATCGCCGATTCGCCCTCCGGCGGAGCGCCGACGAAGGCTCTAAGATGGGATCTCATGGATACAGAAGGTTGCGGCGGTGGAATTAGGTTTTCGTGGTGCTCCTGGATGTTTCCGGGGTACATGGATATATATAGGAGGAAGAAGTTTTCTAGGTATAGAAACTTCCAAATTAAGTTTTTCTTCATAAGATTGCATCATGACATCAACAATATGTTTGGTAAAAGCTTTAATTTGACTATAGGCATGAGGAGAATTCAACACGGATTGCAACAAGGAAATACAATCTATTAAAGAAAAATTATCATAATTAAATTCCTTGAAATTCATAATAATGGGTTCAATGCTATGTAAAGTCTTGACCTCTCCAATCCCACTTTTACCAAATTTAGCATCAAGATCTAAAAACTCGGAATTATTGGGACGCCTTTTAACTAAAGTTGACTCATCTCCAGTCCCATCATTATCAAGATTCATATTGCAAAACAAAGATTTAATAGGGGACACATCAATAACTTTGAGATCTTCATCATTATTTTCATGGAAACTAGAAGAACACGCTTTTATAAAGCAACCTTTCTTAGCACGCATCCTAGCGGTTCTTTCTTTGCACAAATCAATGGAAATTCTCATAGCTTTGAGAGACTCATTGATATCATTCTTAGGAGGAATAGATCTAAGTTTCAAAGAATCAACATCAAGCGAAAGTCTATGAACGTTTCTAGCCAAATCAGCAACTTTAAGCAATTTTTCTTCAAGCAAAGCATTAAAATTCTTTTTAGAGATCATAAATTCTTTAACACTATTCTCAAAATCAGAGGGCATCTTATTAAAATTTCCATAAGAATTATCGTAGGAATTTCCATAATTATTAGAGGAATTACTAGGGAACAGCCTAGGATAAAGTTTCCTCTATACGCGTTGTTACCGAAATTATTCCTACCAACAAAATTCACATCCATAGATTCATTATTATTCTAAATCAGAGTAGACAAAGGCATATCATTAGAATCAATAGGAGCACTCTTAGTAGTAAACAATTTCATAAGTCCATCCATCTTTACACTCAAAACATTAATTTCTTCTATAGCATGCACTTTTTTACTAGTAGATCTTTCGGTGTGCCATTGAGAATAATTAGCCATAATGTTATCAAGGAGTTAAGTAGCTTCTCCTAAAGTGGTTTCCATAAAAGTGCCTCCCACAGCCGAATCTAAAAGATTTCTAGAAGCAAAATTCAATCCGGCATAATAGTTTTGTATGATCATCCATAAATTCAAACCATGAGTAGGGCAATTGCGAATCATCAATTTAATTCTTTCCCAAGATTGGGCAACATGCTCATGATCAAGTTGTTTAAAATTCATAATATCGTTCCTAAGGGAGATGATCTTAGCGGGAGGAAAATACTTAGAGATAAAAGCATCTTTGCACTTATTCCATGAATCAATACTATTCTTAGGCAAAGACGAAAACCAAGTTTTAGCATGATCTCTAAGTGAAAATGGAAATAACTTTAATTTAACAATATCATTATCTGTATCTTTCTTCTTTTGCATATCACATAAATCAAAAAAATTATTTAGATGAGTAGCGGCATCTTCACTAGGAGGGCCAGAAAATTGATCTTTCATAACAAGACTCAACGAAGCAGCATTGATTTCTCAAGATTCAACATCATTAAGAGGATCAATCGAAGTGCTAAGGAAATCATTATTATTGGTATTGGAAAAGTCACACAATTTGGTATTATCTTGCGCCATCATGACAAGCAATCCAACACATAAGCAAACAAAAATGCAAGTGAAAAAAGAGAAGATTGGGAAAGTGAGGGCGAATAAAACGGCAAGGGTGAAGTGGGGGAGAGGAAAATGAGAGGCAAATGGAAAATATTGTAATGCGAGGGAGATGAGTTTGTGATGGGTACTTGGTATGTCTTGACTTGAGTGAAGACCTCCCCGGCAACGGCGCAAGAAATCCTTCTTGCTACCTCTTGAGCATGCATTGGTTTTTCCCTTGAAGAGGAAAGGGTGATGCAGCAAAGTAGCGTAAGTATTTCCCTCAGTTTTTGAGAACCAAGGTATCAATCCAGTATGAGGCTCCTCAAAAGTCCCACGCACCTACACAAACAAACAAGAACCTCGCAACCAATGCGATAAAGGGGTTGTCAATCCCTTCACGGTAACTTGCAAAAGTGAGATCTGATAGAGATAATAAGATAAGATAAATATTTTTGGTATTTTTATGATATAGATTGGAAAATAAAAGATGCAAATAAAAGTAGATGGAAAACTTATATGATAAAAGATAGACCCGAGGGCCATAGGTTTCACTAGTGGCTTCTCTCAAGATAGCATAAGTATTACGGTGGGTGAACAAATTACTGTCGAGCAATTGATAGAAAAGTGCATAGTTATGAGAATATCTAGGCATGATCATGTATATAGGCATCACGTCCGTGACAAGTAGATCGAAATGATTCTGCATCTACTACTATTACTCCACACATTGACCGACTCCTGCCTACATCTAGAGTATTAAGTTCATGAAGAACAGAGTAACGCATTAAGAAAGATGACATGATGTAGAGGGAAAAACTCATGCAATATGACATAAACCCCATCTTTTTATCCGCGATGGCAACAATACAATACATGCCTTGCTGCCCCTGCTGTCACTGGGAAAGGACACCGCAAGATTGAACCCCAAAGCTAAGCACTCCTCCCATTGCAAGAAAGATCAATCTAGTAGGCCAAACCAAACTGATAATCCGAAGAGACTTGCAAAGATAACAAATCATACATAAAAGAATTCAGAGAAGATTCAATTATTTCTCATAGATAAACTTGATCATAAACCCACAATTCATCGGATCTCGACAAACACACAGCAAAAAGAGTTACATCGAATAGATCTCCAAGAGGATCAAGGAGAACTTGGTATTGAGATTCAAAGAGAGAGAAGAAGCCATCTAGCTAATAACTATGGATCCGAAGGTCTGTGGTAAACTACTCACAACTCATCGGAGAGGCCTTGGAGATGATGTAAAGGCCCTCCATGGTCGATTCCCCCTCTGGCGGCGTGCCGGCGAAGGCTCCAAGATGGGATCTCGCGGATACAGAATGTTGCGGCGGTGGAATTAGGTTTTCGTGCTGCTCCTGGATGTTTTCGGGGTATGTGGATATATATATAGGAGGAAGAAGTAGGTCGCTGGACGTTCAAGGGGCCCATGAGGGTGGGGGCGCGCCGGGCACCCTCGTGGTCGCCTCCTTTGTTGCTTGACATCCACTCCAAGTCCCCTGGATTGCGTTTGTTCCAAAAAGATCGCTCCCGAAGGTTTCATTCCGTTTGGACTCCATTTGATATTCCTTTTCTTCGGAACACTGAAATAGACAAAAAAAACAGCAATTCGGGTTGGGCCTCCGGTTAGTAGGTTAGTCCCAAAAATGATATAAAAGTGTAAAGTAAAGCCCATAAACATCCAAAACGGGTAATATAATAGCATGGAACAATCAAAAATTATAGATACGTTGGAGACGTATCAGTATACACCATTCAAAGCCACGTCATTAATTTTCAACCATTTCTGACTTCATTTGCTATTTTTCATGCATTTACAAATTTTTTTTGAGCTAAATGAGACCCTGAAATTGAAAAGCACTACAAATGAACTTTGAAAAGGTTGAAAGTTGGCATGGTATCATCATTTCACGCACATAGCATGTGCTAAAAAGTTGAGAGGGTTACGGCAAAAACTAGATGCACTTCATGAACAAAATGGACAATCTCTTTCGAAGTATCAGGGTTTCGAACGAAAACTCATCTATTACAAAGGCATTTCATTTTTCAACTTATTTTAACTCCAGACTTTTTGTGCGTTCAATATGCACCATTCAAAGCCACGTCATCAATTTTCAACCATTTCTGACTTCATTTGCTATTTTTCATGCATTTACTAATTTTTTCCAGCTAAATGACCCTCAAATTGAAAAGCAATACAAATGAACTATGAAAAGGTTGAAAGTTGGCATGGTATCATTATTTCACCCACATAGCATGCGCTAAAAAGTTGAGAGGGTTACGACAAAAAACTGGATGCATGTCGTGTACAAAATGGACAATCTCTTTCGAAGTAACAGGGTTTCGGACAAAAACTCATATGTTACAAAGGCATTTAATTTTTTTAAATAACCTAAGTATTACCAAATTGAATATAATGATAAAACACACTAATATTAAACATAAGAAAAAATAATCACTGAAAAATATATTTTTAAAGTAAAGTTATTCACAAACTAGTGATTCACACAAATTTCAAATAATTCAAATTTAAACTATTCAGATTTGAAAACTACTAGCACTAACAGAAAGTTTATAATTTTTTACCTAAAGAAAAAATATTCACAAATAAACTCTAAATAAAAGCAAAAAACAACTCAGAAATAAAAGAAAATAAATAACGTAGAAAACAAAAAAATGTAAAAAGCTCGCCTACTCGGCCACAACGGCCTGCATACGACTAGAAACCCATCCATTGTTGGGCCAGGATGCAGGCCCGCAAGGCCCAGTAGGCCCACAAGGCAGCGCACAGTTTTAGGTTCAGAAGCCTAGTTTGGAGAGGAGCTCGAAGGAGCAGCCGCGACTGGGTTTATAAGCCAGTGCAGCTTCCCTTCGCTCGGCGAGATGGGACTAAACTTGCATTGCACCGCGGCTGCGCGAGCACAGGCCTTTAGTCCCGGTTGATGGCTCCAACCATGACTAAAGGTATCCCTTTAGTCCGGCCGCTTGGCTTGGCCAAAATATACCTTTAGTCCCGGTTGGTGGCTCCAACCGGGAATAAACGTCTATCCTATATAAGAAAACACTTCAAAAATTCAGTTACATTCTCTTCTTCGTCTCCTCCTCTGCTTCGACATCGCCCCCGCCCCTCGTCGCCGCCACCGTCCCACGCCGCCCCCGTTGCACGCCGTCGCCGTCGCTGCCCCCGTCCCCGTCGCTGCTCCGGCCCGTCCCCGTGTCGCCGCCCCGGCCCATCGCCGCCCCCCGTCGCCGCCCCCATCGCCACGCCTCACCGGCCATTGCCCCGTTGTGAGACCCCCTGCCGCCATGGCCGCGCCCTCATCTGAGCCCGCACACACACACACATTTTGTTAATTACTTTCTGTTTTTAGTTTTTTATACTTTTAGTGAAATGTTAGATGAATTAGGTATATATATATATATATATATATATATTAATAAATGTTAGATTAATTTCAAAGTTTTAGCTAGATGAATTAGATTAATGTCAAATGTTAGATGAATTAATTAGTTTTTACTTTTATTTAGATGAATTAGATATATTAATGCATGTTAGATGAATTAATTAGTTTTTTATACTTATGTCACATGTTAGATAATTAGCTAGATATATTAATGTTAGATGATCGAATTAGCAAGCTAGATATCATAGTCATAGGTGTCAAAGTTTGATCATATGTCAAAGTTTGAATTTTGACATATATATGCAACATTTGATCATATGTCAAAGTTTGAATTTTGACATATACAACATTTGATCATATGTCAAAGCTAGTTTGATCATATATATGTCAAAGTTTGAATTTTGACATATGCAACATTTGATCATATGTGAAAGTTTGAATTTTGACATATTCAACATTTGATCATGCATATATGTCACGTTGTCTGTCAAAGTATTGAAGAAATCCATGACTTCATCATTTGCCGAAAGTAACAGGCGTATGATGCTACGAAACTCTTCAAAGTTGTTTTTGGAATGGAGTTCCGGATAGAATAATTTGATTTTTGGTACGAATTTCAGCAAAGGCCTTCCAAATAGCGATATTCGGAAGGCTCTTGTTGAACTTCGTACCAAAAAGCTAATTATCCTATCCGAGACTCCGTCCAAAACAACATGGGGAGCTTCGTACCATTATGCGTCTGTTACTTCCGGCTAATGATGAGCCATGGTTTTCTTGAATCCCTTGACACGAGAACGTAACATATAGAAGGGTAGATGAGATCAGGAAAAATATGGACCATCTTCTGCGCACCCAGAATGATGCCATTTTGTTAAATCCCTTAAAGGTTAAGAAAATCCGTATAATGATTCTGAATCCTGTTCCTAGCCAAACATTTAAAAAATGTTACATATTTGCATAGAATTTTTTATCGACGTTAATGATGACCAGCCCGCATCCTCGTCATCGATCCATTCGCGACGATATCCTGCTTCAGAGGCGCCATGTCCGGGACTGGGCTCCGCCGGGCTGGCACTGGGAGGTGCTACCTTCAGGGGCACGCATCTTGGTGAGGAAACCGGGTCCCATCGTCGACCCGGAGCTTCTTTGGTGGCGGGCGCGTGGGCCACATTCGGTGCGGAGGCTGGCGTCCCCCGAGGAGTTGGTACGTCACTGTGTAAGGGAGGAGGACAAGCATGTTCATCGCTACATGGTTGTGTTGGACGTCAGGTTCTCCAATACCTGGCAGGTTCTTCAGGGATCCCACTAGAGCTATGATCTTGTGGTGGTTCCTTCTCTTTGGGTGTCCACCACAACTCAACTAGATTTTTCGATACTATTCGATCTGCATTAGCTAGAGTGATGTATGCGAGATCTTCGAGACGTTGTATTCGAGATTATATTATTTGATAATATTTGAGATGATGTATTCGAGATTATATTCGATGATGCATATTATCTACAATGATTCAATTTTATCTTTTGAGATGCATATATATTATCTATTATTATTCGAGATGCATATCGATTATCTACTATTATTCGAGATGCATACTAAATTGTTTTATATTTCTTCTGGATTAGTTAAATAAAAGCTATGGCGGACAATACCGGCATAGAAGGAGAAGATGCTATGTTCGAGCTCATACGCTCCCCGAGCCGGCCGGATGAGAATGAAGAATATGGCGGCTCACAATATCTAAACAATACCGGGGAGGGTGATATGATATTCGATGAAGATGAACAAATGGATGAAGTATAGAACTATGATGATCTTCAAATAACAAACACCGGCGAGGTATATTTATATAAGTAGGCATCTGATGATCCATCAGATGTTTTAATTGTGATTTGTATATATATTAATGAATCAATCTTTCTTTGTTCAGCCCTCTGGATCGAGCAAATCAGGAGAATGCAGCAGGATAGTGCGAGGGCCGACCAAAAAGTTGAAGGATGACATAAAGTACAATATCGATGCCATTAAATCTAATGGTGACCCGCTCGAGCCTAAGAAGAATGCGGGCAAGTTCATTCATCATTGTGGAGTTCTTGTGAAGGACCAAATCCCGATCTCCATTCAAGAATGGAAGAAGCCAGCAAAGGAACGTCCAGATCTTACTTTTGTAAAAGAGCAAAAGGTCGGCTTTGGGAATCTCTGATGTCACATTTCACGCGACCAGATCATTTCACAGTTGCAGATGTGGAGAAAGTCAAGAACGTTGCTCTTAGGAAGATGGCGATAGCGTTCAACAACCACAAGAAAACTATATGGAACAAGTACGTCGAAGAAGGAAAGAAGACACCAGAATTCAAGGGAACACTAGAGAAGGAAAGAGATCATTGGGACTCTTTCATGAAATTGAAGGTATCAGAAGTAGCTAAGGAACGGTCCAGAATAAACAAGATCAATGCCGCAAAAAAGATATGGCACCATAAGCTGGGGCCAGGTGGCTATGAGGTGGCCCGGCCTAAGTGGGATCTCGTAGAGCACCAGATGGTGGAGGCAGGGGTCACTCCAGTTACATTGAGCTAGCCCCCCAGGGTCAGGACTTGGTTCTATGCACATGAGGGGTCGTTGGACCCAAAGACAGACGAGGTTTTGGAGCGGGCAAGTCTTCAAGAAGCCACCAACAATTTACTAGTTGCAATCGAAGAGGCATGAACAGGGGTGTTCATGCCCAACAGAGAGGACGACGAGATTACGCGCGCCCTAAAGAACCCTGAACACCCGGGAAGAACACAAGGCAAAGGCGTTGTTCCGTGGTTTGAGGGGTTTGCGGACAGGAATACCGACTATAGAAGTCGTGCGAGAAGGAAGATTGCGGAGGAGAAGAAGAGGAAGCTGGAGGAGGAGCAGAGGAAGCAGGAAGTAGACTGCCTTCAAGGCCTAGAATCAGCGCACGCGGAGTTGGCACTCGCTTTCCAATGGCAGCAGCAGCAGATCGACTCACTTAGCTAGGAAAGGGGGTCTCAGCAGCGGCAGCAGCTAACGGATCCAGCATTGGATATCACCATCCCATCCATGCCAAGAAGTAGCGTGGGTTACACCCAAGGCAATGAGGCACTGCTGGATAGATACCATATGGATGACATCAGGGATAACACTAATTGTGAGCTATACTTCAAAATGAAGAACATATCCATGAAGGTGGTGGACTATGTTGCTTATACAACCCCCCCCCCCCTGAAGCAACCTTCCATTGCAATCCGATTCCAACTGGCTATGCTCGTGTCGTGGTTGATGAAGTGGTGGCACAATATTCGGGGCTAGAGCTTGACATTCCTGGAGGTGACGACGAGCACACACTGGGACAGGCCATTCATCGTATCATTCTATGGAGAAAGGATTACATCGTGTTTCCAAGGCCACCGACACCACGTCCACCGGTTCCTCCTTCAAGTCCGCCACTACGTCAGCAGTCGACTTCAGCTCCTCCAAGTCAGCCACCACCTATGCAGACTCCTGCTCCTCCATGTTCGCCAACGCGTGAGCCCACTCCTGCTCCTCCAAGTCCGGCACCATGTGATCCCACTCCTTCTCCTCTAAGTCCGGCACCGCATTAGCCCAGTCCTCCTCCTCCAAGTCAGGCACCGCGTCAGCCGTCTCCGCCGCCTAAGCAATAGTGGAAGAGATCCGCCACAGCTCCGGCGGCTAGCGGTACAAGTGCAGGAGGCAAGAGATTCCAATTTGGTCCAAGCCGCAAGCCTCTTCCTCGTCGGCCTTACGACCTGACTGAGGAGGAAAACGAAGCCGAAGTGCAAGCCCAAACTGAGGGCCCATTTTGGACCGAAACCACCACCGCCGCCAAAGGAGATTGTGCCTAAGCATGTTGTTGAACACTTTATTCATATGGCTAAAGCACCAGCTCTCCCGCATGTTGATTCTGACTATGAGTGCCAAATCAAGAAGTCATATCAAGCACAAAACAAGGAGTCGAGCTCGAGCTCAAGCAAAGGAGCTGCCAAAAAAATATAGGGAAAACTGTTCCCTAGCTGGGAGAACAGGCGGTGCAATCGACCCCCCCCCCGCTCATTGTACCACCAACACATGTGAGTACCGGTGCTGATCAACCGGTAATAACCGATTCTCATAGAAGGACGGCTGAAGAGGTCGGTGTCACTGTGGAACAACTCTTAGGGCTCGAGCCCATCGATTTGATTAAAGAGGATGAAGTAAAACGGAAATATGCCCGCGGCCAACCTATGGTCAAGCCCGAGGAGGTCAAGAAGCTCTCAACGAGAATGTATGAATTGCATGAATGGTACATGAAGGAAACAAAGACTACCGATCGAGAGTCCCTCATGGTGAAAGTGAGGTCAGAGCATTACAACCATGAAAATGATCTGTATGTCGAGGTTACAGAACTGTTTCAGTTATTCCGACAAATCTCTCGTCGGTTTCTATTGTCCGTAAGTGATTTTTTCTGTAATTTAATTTAGTCTCTAGCTACCTGTAGTGCTCGTTGATCATTACCTGCAATTATCCTCACTATATTATTTTCTGTGGTATTATGCAGAATGAAGATCTATGAAATGAAAAAAGTTGAACGCTATGGCATTGGGTTCATTGACCCAAATACCATTAATCAAGAGACATGGATGCATCAATGGGAATGAAAAGACACAAAGAAAAGCTTGCTAGAGTTCTTGAAGCGCCTAAATACCTGTCCAGATATACTACTTCCTTACAACTTCGGGTGAGTGACACTATCTTGTACTATAAATTTAATTATGTTTTTGCTTGCTAGCTAGATGTTAATAAGTGTATAGGGTTTACGGTAGTTGATGAGTTACGCACATGACCGCTTAATTTACACATGCAAACGTGTGCGCATGCAGTTTCCACTAGATCTTGTTAATCATTCAAGTTGACGAGGGAAAAAGTTGAAGTAATAGACTCACTAATTAAACTAGATATTTAATATGAAATCATGAAGGGGGTGGTCAACGGGTAATTTCAATCATTATCGAACTATATGTCGGCCTCTTTAAGTTCATCATTTGCTGATATCAACTCATTAATAACTCCTTTTATTCATTTTCTTTACCGGCGGGCAGGGCTTGTGAAAAGTTCATCAAACAGGTTGATGGCCAATGGAAACAAAAGCTGACATGGTGTCGACCCAAGGTAATTAAATAGTACTAGCTACGTCTGTGCATCTCTTTAATTATAGTTGCAATACTATTATTATGCTTGATTAATTATTATCTGACCTCATTCTATTCTCTCATAAAGTGCCTGCTGCTGGTGCCGGTGACTGATTTATGTGCATACTACGTTTGCGAGAACAATCGCATGATGGCGTCCGAAAGGAGCAAAACTGATATACACTGATGGGTATGTTTGCCAGAACACTAGTCACAATTTTTACATCATTATCTACTATATACACACGCACAACTAATATATGCATATTGATCTCCTTCTTAATTTAAAGATGAGGGACATGCGGGATCAGCTCCTACCATAGAATCGCGTACGAGCGATTCAAGAGGAAATAGCGGGATTTTTGCTCGACCAGATCATAGATCCCAAAGGATAATTTCATTACCCGCTGCAGAAGTAATGCCTTCCATGTAATGATCTGCATGCAAATTGTAGGAGAAATTGTATATACATATATATATATATACATATATATATACACACACACACACACACACACATATATATATATATGTGTGTGTGTGTGTGTTTGTGCGCGCGTGCGTGAATGGTCGTGCAAGAAAGTCGATGATATATATATGATCGGTTCTATGAGAAATTATATTTATATATATGAATAACGTGTACAATATGTAGTAGCATAAAATATGCTTCAAATGAAAAAGAATTGAATGGAAAACACAAAATTAAAAGGAAAAATAAATCATAAAACCAAAAACCCCTTAAGCTTTTAGTCCCGGTTGGTATTACCAACCGGGACTAAAGGTCTCCCAGTCCCCCGCGCGGGTTCGTGCCACGTGGTGGGCCATTAGTGCCGGTTCATGCTGAACCGAGACTAAAGGGGGGGGGGCTTTAGTCCCCACCCTTTAGTGTCGGTTCCAGAAGCGACACTAAAAGGGCCTTACGAACCGGGACAATAGCCCGATTCTGCACTAGTGGAACATATAATCTTCCACCCAATAAACCAACTAGCATTAACTACGAGGAGTAATCACCACTACTAGCAACCCACAGATATCAGTATGGGGTTTTGGGTCAAACATTGAATACAAGAGATGGACTAGGGTTTGAGATAAGATGGTGTTGGCGAAGATGTTCATGAAGATTGGTTGTCCCACGATGAGAGGATCGTTGGTGATGTTGATGGCTTCGATTTCCCCCTCCCGGAGGGAAGTTTGCCCAACGGAATCGCTCCTCCGGTGGGCAAAAGTGATCCTACCCAGGTTCCGCCTCGAGAGAATGATGCTTCGTCCCGAAAGTCTTCTTCTTCATTTTTTCTAGGGAAAATAGCCTTATATAGCAGAATATGGGCACCAAAGGCCTGCTAGGGGGCCCACAAGCTCATAGGGCGCGCCCAAGGGGGTAGGGCACACCCCCTGAGCTTGTCGCTCCCTGGTGGCCCCCCTCCTGGTATTTTTTTCGCCAATATTTTTTATATATTCCAAAACAATTCTTTGTGTATTTTTAGGTCATTTGGAGTTGTGCAGAATAGCTATCTCCGCTGTAGCCTTTTCTGGTCCAGAATTCCAGCTGCCAGCAATCTCCCTCTTCATGTGAAACTTGCAAAATAAGAGAGAAAAGGCATAAGAATAGTATCATAAAGTGAAATAATGACCCAAAACATAATAAATAATAGTAGGAAAACATTATGTAAAATGGACGTATCAACTCCCCCAAGCTTAGACCTCGCTTGCCCTCAAGGGAAAGCGGAAATCGATAATCATGACCACACATTTAGAGAGAGAGGTGTCGATAAAATAAAATACAAACATGAAAGCATCATGATCATCATTATATCAGCAATATATTATCATAAAACTTCTCATGAACAAGTAAAAATCCATCCACAAGGCAAAGTATAAATTATAAACTTCATTGAAAACTAACAACCTATGATCTCAGTCATTGAAACAATTGCATTGTGTCATACTTTCAAAAAGAGTCTATGTAAGAGCTTTGTTTATAAAGTTCACATAGTCAACTATCATTTAGTCTTCTATGATTGCTGAAACTCAAAGCATATTAAAGGAGCAAAAGTTTCAGTCAAACACAGAGGAAGATGGGGGCTTATAGTTTTGCCTCCCAACTTATTTACCTCGAGGGTAATGTCAACAATAATAACTCATGATCACCTACATCATCTAGATATATATGTCTAGATCTTTCCCCACCACATGATGCCTGCCACGAGAAAAACAAAAATGGAATAGAGAAGTACACTATTGACTCTTGCATAAAAGTAAAATACAGAAAAGTACAAGATAGGCCCTTCATAGAGGAAAGCAGAGGTTGTCATGCGCTTTTTATTTTGGATGTGCAAGCTCTTAATGTCAATGAACATTAGTTTATATTGCCCCTGGTGATAGCAACCTTTATTATGCAGTATGCCGCTTTTATTTCTTTACCATCACAAGATCGTACAAAGCTTATTTCCCTTACAATAAAATATCATACATATTTTGGAACAATTTTTATTGCTTGTTGCATTGACGACAACTTACTTGAAGGATCTTATTCAATCCATAGGTAGATATGGTGGACTCTCATGACATGAAACTGGGTTCAAGAGTTTTTGGATGAACAAGTAGTATCTCTACTTAGTGCGAATTTTTGGCTAGCTATAGATTAGGAGCAAGCACCACATGTTAGAGGATCCATGACAATATAACTTCTATGTGAATATAAGCAAACATAAGTCATCAGATTGTCTTCCTTGTCCAATATCAACTATTTGATCAAGCATAAAATATTTGATGGGGGCTAACAATCATAAAAGATGTCCCAGATAGTATATTTATATGTGGGAGCTCTCTTTCTTTACTACTTTTTCATGTATTGCAACAATGACCAATTCTAGGTTTGTTAACTTCCAACAAATTCATCAATTATACTTCTTTTATGTGAAGTTATCACTCCCCATGGGATTAGCATATGATCATTTTATTCCATTTTTGTAAGATTAAAATAGGAAAGTAAAACAAGTCAACTCAAATTACTCTTTATTATATAACTCTCACACTCGATTACATGTATAGATAGATCACGAAATAAGCACTCGAAACTATATCATACTAAAACCTTATTCTTTTAAACCACAAAATAACTATGGATCGAACTAAGATATATAATGATAATAAAAGTGATGGTGATACGATACCCGGGCACCTCCCCCAAGCTTGGAACAAGCCAAGGGTGGTGCCCAATGCCGTGTACTCAGGTGTCTTTCTTTGGTGATGATGGTGTTCTAGTGGTAGGTTTGTCCTCCTCTTCCATGGCATAGGCTCTCCATCCTAAAAGGATGAACGTGTTTCCAGAATCCTAAAATTTGTAGCTAAGCTCATAACTTTAAACCTGGATTCATACTCAAAATATTTTGGTTTTCTAAGTCGAAATTTGGGCGTGAAGATGATCAATCCGTTCATTGAGCTTAAAGTTGACATCCCCAACATCATTGTTGTCCACTTTGTGCTCACGGATGAATTTTGTGATCATGGAGTGGTTTGCACTGAGTCCGTGCTCCACCATCCCTTGGCACAAAGATCTCCTACTCCACTGCTTCAAGCCTGGCCTTCTTGCTTCTGTCCTTCTTGGGCCCTTGAAAATCCCAGATGTGAAGCACCCACTACTAGGAAAAGGCCTACTAATGGCGCACCGGTTTTGCCTACTAATGGCGCACTACCGGTGCGCCATTAGTAGCACGCCACTAGTATTTTTTACTAATGGCGCACCACTGGTGCGCCATTAGTATCTGGTGTACTAATGGCGCACCAGGCAGTGCGCCATTAGTATGTAAGACCATGCGCCATTAGTATGCCTCCCAGGGGCCCATATGTAACCATGTGCTTTGTCATACTAATGGCGCACTCTTCCTTGATGCGCCATTAGTATCCTTTGGCATACTAATGGCGCACCTTGTGGTGATGCGCCATTAGTATGAGTATTTGGTTTTTTTTTGCTTTTCTGATTTTTGCACAGGTTACAAAATATATTATTGGACAGAATATAGACAGCAGCGCACAACAACAGCAGATTCATCGAACACAATAGAAGATTAGTCTCCGAATACAATTCATCATATTAGTCTCCGAATTCAGAAGACCAAACAAAGATAAAACATTACAAGTCTCAAGACCACAAGTCTCAAGACCGCGAGTATCGAGTTTGTCTTCACATTACAAGTCAATATCGATCATCTAAACTACCATCACATAAAAGAGAGTTGTGGTCCTCACGATGAGCATCATTGCGATCAAACCGGTCTTCATGCGGTTCCTCCAACGCTCCCTCCTCTCTCCCGCTAGATAGCGGGCGTATCTAGATTCGGCCTCGGCCCTAGTGGTGTACCCTTTGTATCTGTTACCACTGAAACGGTGAACCTGTCTCCGACACTCCTCCGAGTCGTCGTAGACTCCGGGAACCTTACCCTTGTACACGACATATGACGGCATCTCTATGCACAAGCCAAACAACAGACAACAGACAATACATAAGCAATATGTAAGTATGCAACAAAAGGATCGGAAGAGAAAAGCAAGACATTAATAGCATGATTCATGATCCTACTGATAAATAGCATCGATTACATCTAAGTTGAATGACTGTCCAAACCAAAGAGACATACGAATTCATTAAAGTTTAATTACAACATGAGTCAATCAATGTTTCAGAACTACACATTACTACTTTCGACTCAACTCATCGGACAGGAGCGTGGATGAAGCCGTCGTCTGTCGTGATGGTCATGAAATCGCGGTCGTTGTCACCCTGCATTTGTAGCGTTCCATCTATCTCATTGTTGGATGGTTGATATCTGAGGTAGAACTTCCCCGAGGTATGAAGGACATTTTGATGGATGATGTCCGCAAACTCCGACTGGATGCGAAAGAATTCTTGTCTGAGGTCCGCGTCCTGGGTTGCCGACAACCTCGCGGCCCAATCTTTGAGACTATCTGGTAGCAGAAGGTGATGATGGTCCCTTACGATCGCCTGCATGTGATGGAGGGCGTAGTAGGCATCCTTCTGACCGCCAGGCAGCTGCTTGACGCAGCAGAAATTTGTATTGTGTGAGAAGGTGTGCTTGCCGTACTTACGAACTGCCCTGGTGAAGGTGCCTCCAGATTTGGCGTAGCCGGGGAGAACATCATCAAGAACTTTCTTGACATTTGTGTAGTCTATCTTGGAGTTACGGTTCGGGTCGAAATACGTGGCCATGGAATATTTCGGGCTTAAGAGGATGAGTGTGCAATGTGTGTCACTGCACAGAACACGGAATGTTAGAAGAAAAGAACGATCGAAATCTAAGAAATCATATGTTACGGGGCGGTTAAGGGATGACTTACTCGGGAAAGTAAGCCACAAGGAAGTTATCCTTATCTGGGTTTGCCAGAATGACGCCTTCGAGGTGTGAACTCGCAACTTGGCGGTCCCCAGCGCTGCTCAAGTGCTTGGCACGCATGTAGAAGGGGTCGACTATCACGATGTCCGGGGTCTTGTCTCTAATGATCCGCATCTCCATACTCAGCGAAAACAGCTGAACGAAGGTGTAGTGCAGCGGATGAAGGTTAAACATAGCAAAGATGTCATCAAACCGCAGAACGATCGTACCCCCGATGTCGCCATCTACAAAGCCCTTGCCCTCTGGCACCTTGGCCACGAAAACCGGGTATGCCACATCATTCTATCTGAGACGTCGCTTCTCCAAAGAAAGAACACTGTCGTGCAGACTCCGCATAGCGCCGGTTGCAACATTGAGCATATTTGGCGGTAGCATCGCCCTACCCGCCACATGCACCCTCCTCGAGATATCCTTAGGTGAAGGTGGACCGTCCTGAGCACGGATCGAACTTGGTGCCGGTTGGCTCGCACCGGCGCCCTTGTTAGTCTTTCATTTTCGTCCCTTCTTCTTGATCTCCTGTAATGGGACCGAGTTCTACTCACAGACCGCCTTCTTGAGCGTGTTGGGGCTGATAATATTTCCCACCTCAGCTATTTGAGGCTCGGTGAAGGCGGGAGCTGGAGGCGTCTCCTGAGAACTGAATGCCAGACGACGCCTGTTGCAATTGGATTTCTCCGCCGTATCAGCTTGATTGCGGTCGTCTTGGTTGGGTTCTTGAGAAAGAGGCCCGCAGAACTCGTCAGCGTACCCATGTTCGGCAAAGTACTTATCGACTTTGGTAAATGTACCGTCGTCGTTGTCGTCGTCGTCCGGATCCTGTGCCATAGGGATGTCCGTATCCTGTGCCATAGGGATGTCCGCCATAGGGATGTCCGGCAGGTTCGGTAGCGTTGCGGCATTCTTGCCATGGCTTGGCGCCGGCACGACTGGCGGTCTTGTCTGTGGGGTGGTGTCCCCCGCCCCCAAATGAATCTGGCTCTTCGGCCAAAGCAGGGGCCAGTTTACGTAGGCGATGAGGGTCATCTCATCTTCTTCGTCGGCCCCAGCGGGTCGAATCTGAGGTAACAGCTCGTCGCAGCCTCGCAGCACCCGAACCACTTCAACCCTCTACACTGTGGGTTCCATCGGATTACCGTGGAACATGCGGTTGCCCGAATGAATGATTCTGCCCTTGGCGACATCGACCAACTCGCCGCCCACGAAGTGCAGAAGAGTGCAAGGAACGTCGGCGGCGCCCTGCAAAAACATATAGGGCGTCAGGGATGCCCAGTCAAAGGCAAGGAGATGAAGTCATCGGCCGAGAGGCTTAGTTACCGTGATGCCGTCGAGCTCGGCTAATGTCGAGGCACCGCCAACGGCGGGCATGCAACTGACGGAGGGGGCGCTTGCTGGCAAGGTGCCGGCCGGCATACACCCGGGTGCATTAAGCTCCAATGCCCGTGCCGGCGCCAGAGACACGAATACCGCCTCCGCCGGAGACACCAATGGCACCGCCACCGGAGACACCAATGGCGCCGCCTGAGACACCAATGGCGCCGCCTGCGCGTTGTGCGAGTTGTTGGCCGTGAATCTGGGAACCGGGGGAGGACCCGGTTGGCCGCCCGCAATCCATGTCGTCAGCCCATGAATCAACATAGGCACCATGGCGTTGAGCTTCGTTCCCAGTTGTTGTTCCACTTGCTCTTGGACAAGCTCCGGAATCTGCGCCACTTGTGCCTTGAGTGCTTCAACCTCGCGCGTCTGGCTTTCCGAGCTGGTCTTTTTCTCCTTCCGCACACCAGCGGTATAGTATGACCCCCATTTTGTGGACAAGCCTTTACCGGCCACACAACCAGCTGACGTCGGCTTAGTGAGCTTATCCTTCTTTTTCATTACGTTCAACGCCCTATTTAAAGGGGTGTCGAAAGGGGAGCTCTGAGACGACCCCGCGCTACTGCTTTCAGTGTCCTGCGAAAGCAACATGAACCATTTAGAAATATTGGGGATTAATTAGAGTGCAACCATATGGAGCTAATTACGCGGGGGTGTATTCCTTACCAGAACAAGCTCAAGTGCCCTGGTCTTCGGATCCGTGGTAAGCTCATTTGTTATCGGGTCCTCCTTGTACCGGGCCCTGACAAAGTTCCTGGTCTGCTTGTCACCGCTGTATTTCTCGAAGCGGGGCGGTAGGCCTTGCTCGGCACGCTCCGCGTCCTGCTTGTCCCATATAGGCTCCGCCACTCTGTAACCGCTGGGACCGAGTTTGTGTTCCCCTAAGTTCAACTCCCGCATTTCTTTCCCCCACTGACTTGATTCGGAGGTTGCGCTGCTCTCGCACTTGATCTTGAACTCCTTGTACTCATCTTCGCTCATCAAATGATATTTCGCCTTGATCTTCTCATAACTATCACCTTTATCAATCATTCTCTTCACCGCGCTTCTCCAAGTAGACAGGGTCGTGCTCATCCTCGTGAGGGCGGCACTGTTCACTTTATTCCCTGAGAGGCGTGTGTTTTCAAATTCGGTGGGGAACTTGTATCGTTCGTGCAGCTTCGTGAAGAGGAGGTTGCGCAAATTCCCGTGGTCCTTATGCCTAAGGTTCTCGGTGTTCATCGAGACGGTGCTCCGGAGAATGCACCCGAGCTGAAGCGAGTACCCCTTGACTATATGTTTGGGCTCCGTTGGATGCCCGTCGGAGTCCACTTGAGTAAATTCCTCCTTGAGGTTGCGGAGCGCATTCGGGCGCCGGTCCTTCCTTTGCTTCTTCAGTTGGCTGCCATCTGTGTGTGCACCGCCATCATCAGTGGTGGCATCCTCGGCAGCACCATCAGTGGTGTCATCCCCGACGCCACTAGGGGTTGTGTAGTCAGGATCGGTGTCTTCCGCGGAGTCCTCATAGCGGTGAGGTTGTTCCTCCATCTCCTGGGACAGCTCCCAGAATTGCTTGCCGCTCGAACGACCAGCCTCATCGTTGTGGGCCATGTTTTGCTCTAAATAGGAAAAAAGTTTGGTCAAAAAGTTGGTTATTGTCAAGGAACAAGATCATGGTCTCATCATTTAGGGTTTGTCGACGCTGAGGCACCCTAAAATCCTACGCTTTCATCATTTAGGGTTTGTCGACGCCGAGGCACCCTAAAAGCCTAAGCGTACATCATTTAGGTTCTCATCGACACCGAGGCATCCGGGGCAGCCAAGTTAAGTTTTCATCATTTAGGGTTTATCGATGCCGAGAGGCACCCTAGGTTGGGCCTAATCACTTGGCTCTATTGCCACCTATGTTGGGTTTGTCATCTAGGGTTTATCGACGCTAAGGAGAATTCTAAGTTGGGCCTAATCACTTGGCTCTATTGCCACCTATGGTTTAATGCAGCAAGAATAAAGGGGCAGTTGATCCTACTTAATTAAGTACTAAGATACCCCGGCCCATGCATTAGTAGCAAGTACCCCATATGTCCTATTTTTAGCAAAGTCATGCTAAAATTCACGGAAAATTGTAGCATGACCTTTGCTGAAAATAGGACATATGGAGTACCCGAATTTGCCGGAACGGAAGTTAATCAACATTCTGGCAAACTCAAGGGCCTCTTGGGGTACCTGCAAAATCATCACGACACGATGGTCGGAGAGAAAACCCAGCAAACTAGCACCACAATGTGCCTCTACTTTCATATGGATGAAAAGGCCACAGACCATATGGTCCTCTGCTTTCATATGGACAAAAATCAGCTCAACATATGTGAGCTTCCATTACAGATCTAATAGCAGCAAGTTGTTCACTTGTAGCTCAACTTATGTGAGCTGCCTTCAAGAAAAGAAATCTGCAGTGGCACATCTGCTCTCTGAATACATTGGCAAGAAACAAAACAACACCTAGTACCATCCATCTGCTATGGCCGTATCATGCAGTTTAACTAAGCACTAACAGGTAATTATATAATAGAAAACTTGGCGCGTACGTGTCACTTAGCTTGGGCAAGCAACATACCTCATCCTCTTGGTTAGTCCAAACAAGCTGTATGCTGAGCCTCAACTCACCACCTGCACATTTTACAGCACCCATGAAATGAAAAACTAAACATAATTGTCAACCAACAAAACCAAAACACAAACAGGACTTCAAATTTTCACGATCAGGAAGAAAAATAGGGTTTTCAACTACTATATTCAGTTTCATGGCATCAGTTGAACAGTTGAAAAAGAACAAGCTTCATTTAAATATCTTGTTGCTAACAAACATAAGTAATGTCAGTATTCAAAAAATAGAGTGAGCACACAGGGAACAAACAAACTATTCACTTTTTATTTCTTCAGAATTGGACCAGACAGAGAACAACTCCTTGGAAGCAAACTGAAACCATGCTGAAACTATACTGAAACCATGCTGAAACTTTACTGAAACTACTCCTTGCAAGCAAACTAAAACTACTCCTTGGAAGCAAATTGTCTTGGAAGGAGTATTGTGTGCACAAATCTACTCCAACTAGTTGCTTTCACTTAGAGATTGTTAGCACAAACAACATGAGTCATTCTTCAGACCGTTACAAATATAAACAATGGCAACCAAGGTTAAAAACCAACAATCCTATATATTATTCTGAAACTTTATATATTGAAATCACTTAGCACTCTCTTTATGTGTTCATTCAACACTTAAAATTGAGGAAAATAATACCAACTAGGATCGGTATGACCTTCGTTTTTCATTTTCTGTATGATCAATTAAATCTTCTGCAAGCTTATATGAAAAGGTTCAGCAACTTGAAATGTAACTCTTGCTTGGTGTTCCAAATCATTTCATTTATATTTTAAATAACAGTAGGAATTATTTCATAATAGAATTTACCCCAAAAACAAATTCCTTTAATGCCATTTTCAAACTCTGAGTTGCCTGTGTTGCACTAAAACTAATTCAAATAATTTTTATAAAATTGCCACAAAATTTTTGGGAGACCCTGTAATTCCTATAAATCATTTTGGAACAAAGACCCATCCTACTCTTTTGAATTTTTTGAGAGAAACACGCACTTTTCCATTCTGATCCATTTTCAGTTTACAACAACAACCCTATTTCCATTCTGAGGCCAGGACGCGCGGGACGCGGGCGGCTGTGCGAGGACAGGTAGCAGCGCAGCAGAGCAAGCAGCGTCAGCAGTGGCGGCAAAACAACAAAGCAGCGGTAGCAGAACCATCAGCGATGGGAGCAACAGGGGGAAGGGGCGACCGATGGGGGTGACGGGTGCATGCAACAGAGGGGGGAACGGGTGGGGGTGGAGGACGCTCACCACGGGGAGGGCCGGAGGAGAGCTCGACGAGGCCAGGGTGACGAGATGTGGGCGGACGAACAAAGAAGGCGGCAACGGCGGCGGCTACGCGAGACCCCGGCTCGAGCTGGTTCCCTGAACGGAAGAAGACAAACACGGTGATTCTCCTAGACGTCTTCCCGCGCGACAACGACGACGGTGGTCGCGGCAACGACGAGGGGGCCGCGGTCACCACGCGATCTGACGAGGGATGCTCGGGAGTGGCGGCGGCTTGCGGTGGTGAGGGGTGGAAGAGCTGCGGTGGTGATGGGTGGAGGAGCGCTGGATGTGGGGACGGGGTGCACTGGAAAGGGGTCGGCGGCGGCGAGGGGGAAAGGGATCTGGCGCGGGGGGCGAGGGGGCTAGGGATTTGATCTGGCGCGAGGGGCGAGGGGGGAAGGGATAGAGGGGGGAAAGGGATAGCAATGGCGCACCACCCAGGGGTGCGCCATAAGTACATCCATAGCAATGGCGCACCACCGAGGGGTGCGCCATAAGTAATTTTTTTATTGATAACAATGGCGCACCCTCTCCTGGTGCGCCATTAGTAACTTTTATTTTTTATTTTTTATTGGTAAAAATTATTACACTATATACAGGAGATGAGTAGAGGAGGGAGGGAGGGTGCAAATCAAATCTAATTATTTATTGATAAAAAATATTTTTTATTTTTATTTTTTTTATTTTTTATTGATAAAAATTATTTTTTATTTTAAATTTTTTATTTTTTTATTGATAAAAATTATTTTTTCTAATATTTTTTTAGAAAATGACAAATCAAATCTGAAAACATTTATGAATGTGAAAAAATATCATCAAATTTCTTATTTGAAATTATTTATGAATATTAAAAAATATCATCAAATTTGTTATTTGAAAATATTTGAAAAAATATCATAAAAATTTAAAAATATTAATGAGTTCACAAAAAATTAACAAATTCAATACTTTTTGTGAGTTAGAAATTCAATACCATAATAAACATAATTCAATATTCATGAGGACTAGAACAGAAGAAATATCATTTCAAAATGTCGAAATACAATCGAGAAATGAAGACTATGATTTAAATACAATCGATCTTAGCTAGCTATCTGTTCACAATCTTCTTGCCCTTCTTTTTCGCAAATGGAGTTCTTCTGTGGAACGGACGTCCTTTAGGTAGGGTGGTCCTGCTTCTTCTTGTGGTGTGTGATGCTACTTCATCGTCGTCGTCATGTTCGATCTTCGGGTCGCCGTACTTGTCGAAGTCTTGCTCATTGGCTACTCCATCCATTCCGATGATCTTCCTTTTGCCTCTCCTCACGACAACACGACTAGGCTTTGACGGGTCGGTAATGAAGAAGCATTGGTCCACTTGGGAAGCCAGTACCCATGGCTCATTTTTCGCGGTGACGTTTGCGCCCGCGGTCTTGGATTTGGCTTCGGGTATAACCATGGTGGTGAAATACCGGTCTTCTTTTAGGACGCTCTTGGCCCATCTAACACGGAACATCGGGACCTTCTCTCCAGCGTAGCTCAGGTCCCAGATCTCCTCAATCCTTCCGTAGTATCTGTCCTTGTCATTGCCGGTGTAGGATTCCATCGTTACCCCAGAGTTCTGATAACCATCGCTCTTCATGTCCTTGTTCTCGGTGTAGAATGTGTAGTCGTTGATATCGTACGCCTCATAGGTCATCAGGTTGTGCTCGGTGCCCTGTGACAAGGCGAATATGAGTTGTTCTTCCGCGGAAGAATCCTCATGTAAAGGGTACGACAGAAGCTTCTGCTTGAACCAACGCGTGAAACATGAGTTGTGCTCTTTGATTATATCTCCGTCCGTCCTCTGTTGGCCTCGGTCATTGTACGTCTTCTCAATAAAGGTTTTGTGCTCTACCACCCAAGGATCGACCACGTCTATGTGTTGTAGCGTGACTAGGTTTGCTCTTTCAAAGTCGGCGAGTCGACCCTCGAAGTCGACATGCATTTCGCGGCGACCCTTGGGAAGTTTTACTCCTAGGAGGCAGGTGAAAAACTGCTCGATCTCCTCCTGACTTAGAGTGAAGCACGCGGGAGGGTAGTCATTTCCGGTCTTCTTCGCCTTTTTGCCTTTGCGGCGACTTTCTGTGTCCTGCTTCGCCTCATCATCATCATCATCATCATCATTAGCGTGAAGCTCCTGCCTGATGCCCATTGATTTCAAGTCTGCCCTTGCTTTCGGCCCATCTTTGGTCCTCTCTGGCATGTTGAGCAGGGTACCAAGCAGACTCTCGCACACGTTCTTCGTGATATGCATGACATCAAGGCTGTGAGGCACACGGTGGATCTTCCAGTACGGCAAGTCCCATAAAACAGACCTCGTTTTCCATATCTTCAGCAGCGGCTCTGGCGCCTTTCGCTTCTTTCCCGGCTCTGGCGCCTTTTGCTTCTTTCCCGGCAGTGGGCAGTCTTTCTAATTTTTCAACAGCTCGTCTATTTCCTCGCCGCTCCTCGTACACGGGCGTTTTCGGGGTTCAGTTTCACCATCGAATAGATCCTTCCGTTTCCTCCACGGGTCATCATCGTGAAGCCACCTTCGATGTACCATGAACACGGTTTTCGAAGACCCTGGATCTCTATCTAGCTGGCGATACGTTGTGTTATCCATGCACCTTACGCATCCAGAAAATCCGTGGCCTACCTGCCCCACGAGATATACGTAACCGAGATAGTCGTGCACCGTCGTGAGCAGTGCGGCTTTCATAGGGAAATATTCTTTCTCTGTGGCGTCCCACATATTGGCTGGCGTTTTCCATAGCGTGTCTAGCTCCTCCTTCAGCAGCCCCAGATACAGATTGATGTTGTTCCCTGGTTGTTTCGGCCCTTCAATTAGCATACTCATGTGAATGTACTTCCTCTTCATGCACAACCAGGGGGAAGGTTGTACATCCACACAAACACAGGCCAGGTGCTATGTGTGCTTCTCTGGCTGCCAAACGGATTGACTCCATCGGTGCTCGCGCCCAGCACGATGTTCCTTGGATC
Source organism: Triticum aestivum (assembly GCF_018294505.1). NCBI lineage: Eukaryota > Viridiplantae > Streptophyta > Magnoliopsida > Poales > Poaceae > Triticum > Triticum aestivum. Next base: position 13,773,921 of record NC_057798.1, read on the forward strand.
CTTCCCAAATTCTGGGTATTCGAAGTTCAACACTTGCCACTGGCTCGCATCCTTAGGGTGACTCAGCATCTTGTCTTTTTTATTTATCTCCGGATCATTTCCATCATCTTACCGCTTCTTCACCTCCCTATCCGCGTGCCAACGCGGGAGCTTTGCTACCTTAGGGTCCGCGAAATACCGCTGCAGACGAGGAGTGATCGGAAAGTATCACACCGATTTTCGAGGAGCTTTCTTCCTCTTCTTGTACCGAGTGACGCCGCACACCGGACATATGGTAGACTCCGCGTTCTCGTCCCGATAAATGATGCAATTGTTCATGCACACATGGTATTTCACGTGCGGTAAATCCAGAGGACACACGATTTTCTTCGCCTCCTCGAAACTGGTCGGGCACTTGTTCCCCTTGGGAAGACGTTCATGCCAGAATGACATGTTCTCGTCAAAGCATGCGTCGGTCATTTCGTGTTTTACCTTCATCTCTAGAGCCATGAGCATTACTTTCAGGCGGGTATCCTCGGGCATGCATCCTTCATACAATGGAGTAACCGCGTCTATCTCCAGTTGATCCAGCTTGGCTTTCTCTCGGGCGGCAGCTCTTGCGTTATTCGTCTGCTTGAGAAGCAGCTCTTGAATATGAGGGTCCTGCACCCAGCCTCCATCGTCGTCTGCTCCGGCATCTTCATCTTCATGATCATGCCCTTCGTCTTGATCTTCCTCATCATCATGTACGACATCTTCTACAGGATGACTGTGTACAGCATCACCGCCGTGATCATGTCCTGGAGATTCTTCGCCTTCTCGCCCGCCCTCGCGGCGGTGGTACTTGTCTTGTTGCCCTTCCTCATTTCTTCCCCGGCCCCCATGGACGACTTCATAGTCATCTTCATCACCTTGCCACCGATAGTCATCCATGAAACCACGCAAGAGCAGGTGGTCCCACACCTGCCTGGAATCCGGGTCCGCAATAAGGCTCTTCAGCTTGCATCTTCGACATGGACATCCTATCTCTTTCTCATTCTTTTGAAGCATCTCGGCCTTCGCGGAGCTCAAAAACCTATTCACAATGCCTTCAGTCTTCGTGCGGACCATGGTGGCCTGCGGGGTAGAGCAAAATGATATTTTAGAACCAAGAATAAATTTGGCATGACCTTCCCTAAAAATAGGACCAAAAAGAATGCATAGTGCCAAAATTCTCGCCGAAACGGAAATGAATCAACATTCCGGCAAAATATTGGCAACTATCGCATTTCAAATACCGGTACCTGCAAACACAAACATATATGCAACACCACAAACACATGCAACACCACAAACATACATAGATCTAGCTAGGCCACAAAAAGTGCATGTGCACGTTGTTGGAGCGAGCTATAGGGAGAAAAAAGTAGATCTACATCATGACGATAGCTTTCCCCTTACTTACCTATCAAAAAAAGGTAATTTCACCACTTAATTTTGATGAATCTATGGTGCAAATGAGGTGAGGAGGAGGAGGCAGCCGAGACAAGCTTGGAGGAGGAGGTGGAGAGAAGGAAGTGGGGAAAGTGAGTGGGTAGGTGGGCTGTCCAAAATATCTTGTTGGTCCCAGGTTACTAATGGCGCACCACCAGCAAATGCGCCATTAGTAACCCTGGTTACTAATGGCGCACCTGCAGGTGGTGCGCCATTAGTAGTTTTGCAGAAAAGTAAA
>NC_057798.1:13775927-13792220 GCF_018294505.1 Triticum aestivum
CGCACTATGGAAAAGTGCGCCATTAGTAGTTTAAACTAGTAATGGCGCACTGTGACAAGGTGCCCCATTAGTAGTTTTGCAAAAAAGTAAAAAAATATATACTAATGGCGCACTGTCTGCACGGTGCGCCATTACTAGTTAGAACTAGTAATGGCGCACTTCGACCTCATGCGCCATTAGTATGTATGGAAAAATGGAAAAAAAATTAATACTAGTGGCGCACCGTGTGTCCGGTGCGCCATTAGTGTCTTCCACACTAATGGCGCATCACCGACCTGTGCGCCATTAGTATATAGTAGTGGCGCACTACTTAGCTGGTGCGCCATTAGTATCAATCCTATCTATAGCCCTTTTCCTAGTAGTGACCCCTTCACGCATCTCAATGGTCTGAGGTTGTTTCATCACCTCCGGGAGGTAAGAGTTGATGACCTTCTCATAGAAATTTCCTTCGACGAACTTCGAGGCGCCATGGCGAAGAACAAAGGGGAAACTTATGATACGGTGGCCAATACATCAGGGAGTATATATAATGATTTTGTTTCCCATGCAGGACAAGTAATCTTGAAGAAAATGGAGTCGGGAAAGTCCACGGGGGAGTCACAAGCTCACATGGCGCGCCCCCTGAGCATGTCGCCCCTCGTGCACTTTCGTAATTATTTATTATTTTCCTAATTTTTTATATATTCCAAAACGAACAAAAACTATTTTTATGGGAATTTTGGAGTCGGTTTATATAGCATACCACGTACCTACTCCTTTTCAGGGTTCTGGTGCATTCCGGGAGATTTCTTCTGTGTGCTCCTTGAGTGTCATAGATTGAATAATATTAGTTTCAACATTAATAGGCGTACCTGAAATATAATGTGTAATTCTTTTCCAATTAACCAATCATGGGTTAGTGTGCTTGGCATTGTTTATCTTAATAGCTCTGGAGCCATATACTTCCTCGACGATATATGGTCCTTCCCATTTAGAGAGAAGTTTTTCATGCAAAGAATCTGAAACGAGAATTATATAATAGAACTTGATCACCTACTATAAATTCCCAATTTTGGATTATTTTGTCATTCCATCTTTTAACATTTTCTTTAAACAACACGACATTTTCAAAGCTCGTGTCATCCATTCATCTAGAGAGCTAATATCAAATAACTTCTTTTCACCGGCAAGTTTGAAATCATAATTAAGTTCTTTAATTGCCCAATAAGCTTTGTGTTGTAGCTCGAGAGGTAAATTCCATGGTTTTCCATAGTCCATTTTATATGGGGACATACCCATAGGATTTTTATAAGCAGTTCTATATGCCCATAATGCATCGTCAAGTTTCTTAGACCAATTCTTCCTGGATCTATGGACAGTCTTTTGCAAGATTAATTTTATTTCCCTATTGCTCAATTCAACTTGACCACTAGACCGAGGATGATAAGGTGATGGAATTCTATGGTTGACATCATATTTAGCAAAACGATCATGGAAAGCACCATGAATAAAGTGTGAACCACCAACAGTCATTAAATATCTAGGGAATCTAAACCTTGGGAAAATAACTTCTTTAAGCATTTTAATAGAAGTGTTATAGTCATCAGACTAGTTGGAATAGCTTCTATCCACTTAGTAACATAATCAACAACAACTAAAATATGAATATACCCATCAGAGGAAGGAAAATGTCCCATATGATCAAAACCCCAAACATCAAATGGTTTAATAACAAGTGAATAATTCATAGGCATTTCCTGACGTCTACCAATATTGCCAATTCTTTAACACTCATGAAAAGAAAGGACAAACTTATTTGCATCTTTGAAAAGAGCATGCCAATAAAATCTGGACTGTCATGGTTTTGTGATGGCAGATGTCCTCTAAAGAGGACTAAGTCTAGAGGCCATCACAACTAGGTGGTCGCTTGAGAGGGGTTGATCGGGAACGAAGCACACAGAGTTGGATTTGCTAACCTAGCTCTCGATGATTGTAACTTAGTCTTTCTACCTCAGGGTCTCCCCTTTATATATAGGTCGAGGCCCTGAGGCTACAATAGAGTCCGGATCGTAGTACAACCCATGTCCAAGTCTAATTTCCTACTCATCTTGCATGCCAAGTAAGGGAGATTCCTTACAACCTCCTTCTCGAGCCATCCTGTCAGATACTGGCCAATGAGCCGTCCTTCTCTTTAAGTCGCCTCCTGGGCTTTGAACTTCATGGTTAACCGCAGCCCACATAATGAGTCTATTTATGAGCCGCCACTTGATAACCAGGTCATATCTTGGGCGGGTCATATCGTGGGGTATATCCCCAACATTAGTCAACATGTTAACTTGGATTTATCCACGTTAAGCTTCCCGGTGAAATTAACTCCGGATCATCTTCCATGAACTACAATTCCCCTTTGTCCCTTCAACTCATTTCCTGGCTAAGTTATTGCGTATTACCGGCTTGTGATATTTCCTCACTTCAGCATTCGCGCCCCTTCTTAATGCCATGACATCATCCTATTGAACTCCCTGATTCATGCATGACATCACCACAAATCTTGAGGGGTTCTGACAGGCCCGAAAATCGAGGCACCTTTCTGCCCAAAATTTACTGCATCGCCTATGTTTTCGCACTTGTCGTTCCCCCTTTTTATTGTTCTATAACTACGCACCTGGACTACTGTTTCCACCTCCTCGCTCATCTTCTTCCTTGCACCCGTTGCTTATTATGACTGAAGCCCCGCCGCGCCTCTTCGAGCTCTTCAGCTACATCGATAGTGACTTTGTCTCTGCTCTAGATGTCGCCGGAGTTCATCCACAATGCTTTGTCCATTTCTGCAGTGCACCTGAATCCCGTCGTGCTTCCCCTCGGATCTGTAAGTTTTCTCCATCATCTCGCAGTTCATCAATAGTTCGTCGGCACCTATCGTCATTCCTTCTTTGCATAAATAAATCCACTTGAAAGACTTGAGTAGGTGATAACGTACAAGTAGGGATCACAACCTTTTTTGAGGGTAGAGTATTCAACCCAACATTTATGGATTAGACACAAGGGGAGCCAAAAAATATTTGTAAGTATTAGCAGTTGAGTTGTCAATTCAATCACACCTGGAGATTAAATATCTGCAACATGGCGATCAATAGCATAGTAGTATGACAGTTTTCATAGCAGTGGTAATGGTAACGATAGTAACAGTTAAACTAGTAGCAGTTCTGTAGCAGTTGTAACAGCAGTAGCAACAGTAGTAACTTAGCAAGAACAATATGTGGAAAACACGTAGGCATTGGATCGGTGATTTCGTTCGATGATATTCATCTTATAACAGTCATAACCTAGGGCGACACAGAACTAGCTCCAGTTCATAAATATGATGTAGGCATGTATTCTGTAAATAGACATACGTGCTTATGGAAAATAACTTGCATGACATCTTTCGTCCAACCATCATGTGGCAGCGGGTCCATAACGAAACTAAGGGATATTAAGGCCTCCTTTTAATAGAGAACCAGAACAAAGCATTAGCACATAGTGAATACATGAACTTCTCAAACTACGGTAATCACCAAAAAAAATCCAAATTATTGTCACCTCGAGGTATGCGTATGATAACACGTAATAGGTGCATATAACTTGCAAGATCGGATCATGGACATAAGTATAATGATGAAAACTTTAACGGTTCAGATCTGAAATCATGGCACTCAGGCCCTAGTGACAAGTATTAAGCATAGCAAAGTCATAGCAACATCAATCTCAGAATATAGTGGATACTAGGGATCAAGCCCTAACAAAATTAACTCGATTATCTAATTTAAAAGTTAGTGGGGGACTTCCCCACTATCCTCAAGTTTCAAAAAATAACAACTCGATTACATGATGAATCTCATCCAACCCACCACCTCTCAGCAAGCCTACGAAAAAATTACTCACTCCCGGCAGTGACCATCATGAAATTGGTGATGGAGGATGGTTGATGATGACGAAGACCGGAGATTCCCCTCTCCGGAGCCCCGAATGGGCTCCAGATCTGGCCTCCCGATGAAGAACATGAGGTTGCGGCGGCTCAGTGTCATAAAACATGATGAAACTTCCTCTCCTATTTTTTCTCCCAAAATAGGATTTTATAGAGTTGTAGTTAGGGTCAGTGGAGCCTCATGGGCCCCACTACCCACTAGGGTGCGCCAAAGGGGGATTGGTGCGCCTTGTTCCTTGTCGGCAGCTAGACCCCCCCCCCCTCACCCTCAAGTGGGTCTTGGTTCCAATATTTATTATTTATTCCAAAATAATTCTCCAAAAAGTTTCATCCAACTCCGAGAACTTTTATTTCTGCACAAAAACAACACCATGGTAGTTCTACTGAAAACAACGTCTATTCGGGTTAGTTTCATTCAAATCATGCAAATTAGAATCCAAAACAATAGCAAAAGCGTTAGGAAAAGTAGATACGACGGAGATGTATTAACTCCCCCAAGCTTAACTCATTGCTTGTCCTCAAGCAATTAAGCTGACAAACTGGAAGTAACAAAAAAACTTTTACGAACTCTTTTGTTCTTGTGTTTATACATATGCGTAAATAGCACCCAGGTTTTCATCAAAGATTATAACTAACCACGTAGATGATAACTCTTAAAGTACATATTCACTCATATCAATGACATAATCAACTAGCGAGCAATAATAAGACATTTCAAATGCCAACACTTTGTCAAAACAATCATAATTTTTTTATTGTATCTACTAGGTCGCGGCGGCTCAGTACCGCAAAATATAAATGCAGAGTGATACATCTCCAACGTATCAATACAATGGTCTCTTGGATATCCTTATGATACGGTGTGTTTGTTGCGGTGTGTTTGTTGGGATCCGGTGAACTTTGAGTTTATGATTAGATCTATGTTTTTATCCCTGAAAGTTATTTGAGTCTTCTTTGATCTCTTATATGCGTGATTGGTTATAGCCTCGTACTTTTTCTCTGATATTTAGGTTTTGTTTGGCCAACTTGATCTATTTATCTTGCAAAGGGAAGAGGTGCTTTGTGATGGGTTCGATCTTACAGTGCTTGATCCTAGTGACACAAAGGGAAACGACACGTATGTATCATTGCTATTAAGGATAACAAGATGGGGTCTATTTCTACATAATTAGATCTTGTCTACATCATGACATCGTTCTTATTGCATTACTCCATTTCTCTATGAACTTAATACACTAGATGCATGCTGGATAGCGGTCGATGTGTGGAGTAATAGTAGTAGATGCAGGCAAGAGTCAGTCTACTAATCTTGGGCGTGATGCCTATATAATGATCATTGCCTGGATATCGTTATGATTATTTGAAGTTCTATCAATTGCCCAACACTAATTATTTTCCCACCGTTTGCTATTTTTCTCGAGAGAAGCCACTAGTGAAACCTACGGCCCCCGGGTCTCTTTTCATCATATTTGCCTTTGCAATCTATTTTCCTTTGAATTGATTTTCAGATCTATTAAACCAAAAATACAAAAATACCTTTCTGCAATTTATTTGTTCCGCGATCTATTTATCGTATCTACCACTTTTACCTCACGTTATTTGCCTATCCTGAGGCGTCGTAGCCGAAAGGGATTGACAGCCCTTTTAACACATCGTGTTGCGAGTATTTGTTATTTGCGTGTAGGTATTGTTTACGTGGTGTGAGGAGGTTCTCCTAATGGTTCGATAACCTTGGTCTCATCACTGAGGGAAATACCTACCGTCGCTATACTGCATCATCCCTTCCTCTTGGGGGGAATACCGACGTAGTTCTAGCAGACATCAAAAGGAATTTCTGGCGCTGTTGCCGGGGAGGATCTTCAACATCAACCAGGTTCCTAATCACAAATCTCATCTCCTCATACATTATTTTCCATTTGCCTCTCGTTTTCCTCTCCCCCACTTCACAAAAAAATTTGCCATTTTATTCGCCCTATTTTTCATTCGCCTTTTTCTCGTTAGATCTGTTTTTGAGTGCAATCTTGTTGCGTAGTCACCATGAGTGATTTTGATATGGTAGAAATAGATGATGGCCTAACTCCTAAAATGGATCGTACGGGTAATCTGGATGCCAAAACTTTTGTCTAGGGGCAAGGGAATTTTATGGGAAAAGAACATATCCAAGAATTTTTCAATTGTGTCAGAAAATTAAGTCTTGATGATATTCCTATACTTAAAAGGACTAAATCTTATGCGTAAGCTATTTCGGCACTTGTTTTGAAACTTGAAACTAGATTTATCCGTACTCATCCTACCTTCCAAAGATCGTTCTATCAGTTGCCCATTATAAAGAACCCTAAAGGTAAGAAGTTAGCCACTCTTGTTCTGATGAATGAATTTGACTACATAATATGGGAAGCTAGGGAAATCTTTGATTTTTATGGCATGAATCGTGAAAAACCCGTGATTGATGAAATTCTTGATAATAGTGATTATGCTTTGAGACATTTGCTTGGGGATATCTTAAGAAGTAAGTCCCCGTTTTAGATATGATCCAACAAGTTTTTAATGATGTTAATCAAGACTATTCTTGGATCACTTTGGAAATCAAAGGGGTTATGATAAAAAGCAACTTGATAGTGCTAAGGTTTCTATGGATAATGTGTTCTATGTTTTATTTGCAAAACCTCCCAACACGAATACCCCCAAGGAAAACAAGGATAGGTATGACAAAACTTAGTTCCTAAGCGTTATGCCTAGCTAGGGGCGTAAAACAATAGTTCTCGTTGGGAGGCAACCCAACTTGTATCTTTTTGCTTTTTGGTTTTCTTGCTGTTTTTAAGAAAACACCAAATTATACCTCTGGCTAGATGTGTTTTTGTGGTTTAAATTAGTGCTTGTGCCAAGCAAGGCCTTTGGGTTGATTTGGGTGAAAGTTTATTTGATCTTGCTGAAAAACAGAAACTTATGCACTCACGAAAATAATTTTCATAAATCACAGAAACGTGCTTTTGGGTTGACAACTTTTGAAGAAGATTAGTATACAAATTTCTCAGGTTTTCCTAATTTATCAAGATTTTTGGAGGTACATAAGTATTCAAAATATACAGATTGCTACAGACTGTTCTATTTTTGACAGATTATGTTTTCTTTGTGTTGTGTGCTTGTTTTGATGATTCTATGGTTTTCTTTGATGAGTTTTTGCCAGAGAGAAGTTGGAATACAGTAGATATAATGCAAAAATAAAATATGAAGATGTTTGCAACAATACTTATACCAGTGGTTTGTTTTCTTATACTAACGAACCTCACAAAGGTTTTGTTGATTTTTGTGTGATTGAAGTTTTCAAGTTTTTGGTGATCTTACGATGGATGAAGGAATAAGGATTAGCAAAAGGCTAAGCTTGGGGATGCCCGCGGCACCCCAAGATAATATTCAAGAAGTAGCAAGCAACTAAGCTTGGGGTTGCCCCCGAGTGGCATCCCCGCTTCTTCTAACAACCATCAGTATTTTACTTCAGGCTATATTTTTATTCATCACATATTACGAGTTTTTCTTGGAGCGTCTTGTATGATATGAGTCTTTGATTGTTTTGCTTTGTGTTTGAAGTGTTGAATCCTTGCTGAACACACCTTTTTGAGAGAGCCAGAAATTATGCTATGCTTGCTCCTATGCTTCACTTAAATTTTTAGAGCCATGGATTTTCTCTAGTACTTCACTTATATCTTTTTTAGCATGATGTGCTTTGTTATTTTTTAAGAAATGCTATCATGCTTCACTTAGATTTATTTGGGAGTTAGTAAAATTTTCAGAAATTCTCTCTTGCTTCACTTAGATTATTTTGAGAGAAAGAAATATTTTGCTCATGTTCTTCACTTAAATTTTTTTGAGCTTATCAAAAGCAACATATGAAAATAGTCCCAAAGTGACAGATATCCAAGGAGGATATAATAAAAACTTTCATGAAGATCATTGGACAAAGTAAACTTGATTCTTAGTAATGGTTTTGGGAGAGACGATATGATATGTGAGTCATGTTGATGAGTAATTGTGCTTTAGTAAGAATATTGATGTTATGGTTTGTGATTCCCTATGCAAGCACGTAAGTCAATAGTTATGCAATGAAATTTATATCCTACTTGTGGTGCATTATTCGGTGTTACTTGTGCTTAATGCTTGGGTACAAGATTTTTTGTTTCTTGGTTGGTCGCTTCTCAATCCTTTTGCTAGCCTTCATTTTGCACTAAGTATGATCACTACTTGTGCATCCAAAACCCTTTAAACCAGCTTTGCCATATGAGTCCACTATACCTACCTATATGCGGTATTTCCATGCCGTTCTAAGCAAATGTGCATGTGCCATCTCTAATTTGCAAAATAAATTTCTCTTTTGTGTGCTCTACCGCTCGCGAGGCGGTGAGGGGTGGCTAGTATTTTCCATGCTAGATGTGTTATTCTCACGATGAGTGTTTATTCACTTGTCATTGCACGAGAGTACGGAAAAGGTATTAGGGATGCCCAGTCCCGAAATGAAAAATGAATTTACTTTATGTTGTCAAATAATAAATTCCTTGGAAAGTGTTGGTATGGAGGGAAACCGTGGATTTGGCTAGCCATGGAAAGTGAAAGTAATGGTGGAAAACGGAATAAACTTTATTTTCTGTTTGGGAACCGCCTATGATGTATCTAGCATGGAAAGTGTTGGGATCTCTAAGTCATTTTCATTGGTGGGAAAAGTTTGCCTCTCAAAAATGTTTTTATCTCTCAATTTAAGCTTTGAGCTCTGGCACCTCTACAAATCCCTACTACCCTCTGCGAAGGGCCTTTCTTTTACTTATGCAATTTTTATTTTGAATTTGAGTCTCCATATTCTCTTATAAACACCAACTAAGGGGCACTATGATCGTATCTAAGCATTGGGTGTAGATGATATTCGAGTGTGTTTCATGAATGGATCAATAATCGAGCATAATGGGCTAGGGATAACTTGCTTTAGTGTTGATATTTTGAAATACATGGTTGCTTGTTGGTATGATTGAGTATTAAAGTCTTCATGTCAAAACTAGACTATTGCTTTGAATCATATAAAAGTCCAAATGTCCATGCTATAAAGAAAATAAATGTGATGAACATGTTAGGCAGCATTCCACATCAAAAATTCTGTTTTTATCATTTACCTACTCGAGGACGAGTAGGAATTAAGCTTGGGGATGCTAATACGTCTCCAAGGTATCTATAATTATTGATTGTTCCATGCTGTAATATTATCATTCTTGGATGTTTTATAATCAGTTTATATCATTTTTTGGTACTAACCTATTGACATAGTACCCAATTCTAGTTGCTGTTTTCTGCATGTTTTTTACATCGCAGGAAATCAATACCAAACGGAGTCCAAACACAGCGAAACTTTTTGAGGATATTTTTTATACCAGAAGACATCATGTGGGCCAGAAAAATCCCTGGGGGTGCTCCGAGGGGAGAACAACCCACCAGGGCGCGCCTGGAGGCCCAGGCGCGCCCAGGTGGATGGTGCCCACCTCGGGTGCCCCCTGAACCGCCTCTTTCCTCTATAAATACCCCAATATTCTAGAAACCCTAGGGGAGTCGACGAAAATCAATTCTAGCAGCCGTAGATTCTAGAAACACCAGATCGAATCCAAACACCATCACTGAGGGGTTCATCATGTCCATTGGTGCCTCTTCGATGATGCGTGAGTAGTTCTTTGTAAACCTACGGGTCCATAGTTAGTAGCTTGATGGCCTCCTATCTCTCTCTTGATTATCAATACAATGGTCTCTTGGAGATCCATATGATGTAAGTCTTTTTGCGGTGTGTTTGTTGGGATCCGATGAACTTTGAGTTTATGATTGGATCTATGTTTTTATCCATGAAAGTTATTTGAGTCTTCTTTGATCTCTTATGTGCATGATTGATTATAGCCTTGTATTTCATCTCCAATATTTGGGTTTTGTTTGGCCAACTTGATCTATTTATCTTGCAATGTGAAGAGGTGCTTTGTGATGGGTTTGATGGGCTTGATCCCAGTGACAGAAAGGGAAACGACACGTATGTATCGTCGCTATTAAGGATAACAAGATGGGGTCTATTTCTACATAAATAGATCTTGTCTACATCATGTCATCGTTCTTATTGCATTTCTCCGTTTCTCCATGAACTTAATACACTAGATGCATGCTGGATAGCGGTCGATGTGTGGAGTAATAGTAGTAGATGCAGGCAGGAGTCGGTCTACTAATCTTGGCCATGATGCCTATATAATGATCATTTCCTGGATATCGTCATGATTATTTGAAGTTCTATCAATTGCCCAACAGTAATTGTTTTCCCACCATTTGCTATTTTTCTCGAGAGAAGCAACTAGTGAAACCAATGGCCCATGGGTCTCTTTTCATCATATTTGGCTTTGCGATCTATTTTCCATTGCATTTATTTTTCAGATCTATTAAACCAAAAATACAAAATACCTTGCTGCAATTTATTTGTTCCGCGATTTATTTATCCTATCTACCACTTTTACCTCATGTTATTTGCTTATCTTGAGGCACCGTACCCGAAAGGGATTGACAATCCCTTCAACACGTCAGGTTGCGAGTATTTATCATTTGTGTGTAGGTGTTGTTTACGTGGTATGAGGAGGTTCTACTACAGGTTCGATAACCTTGGTCTCATCACTGAGGGAAATACCTATTGTCGCTATACTGCATCATCCCTTCCTCTTTGGGGAAATAGCGACATAGTTCTAGCAGACATCACAGAGCACCTCCAAAGTTCAAGCAGCGACTAAACATTGTAATTCAGGGTAGAAGAGATACAGTCATAATGCATTCAACATTAACTATACACAATGCATGAGGATGACAATAGTGCTCTCAGGACTGGTGCTTGTTTGAGAAGGTGATGACTGGACATAAAAGTAAAATAACATGAAAGTAAATAGATAGGCCCTTCGCAGAGGGAAGCAGGGATTTGCAGAGGTGCGAGAGCTTAAAGCTTAACAGAGATAAATATAATTTTTGGAGGTATACCCTTCCTGTCAACATTACGACCAAGAGTTTTCAATATCTTCCATGCTAAACACATTAACGGCGGTTCCCAAGTGATAAAAGTAAAGTTTACTCCCCCTCCACCAACAAACACAAGCCATGGCTAGTCGAATCCTCTCGTGCCCTCCATACCAACAACAGTCCGGGGGAGTTCTGTTTAATTATTTGCATTTTTTATCATGGGACTAGGCATCACTTTTACCATCCCCTCTCATGCTAGGACGAGTGAATAAACACTCATCATGAGAATAACCCGCTTAGCATGCAAGATACTGACCACCCCTTGTGGCTCCATGAGCGGTCCGGGCACACAAAACAGATGTTCATTTGAATATTTAGAGGTGGCACATGCAAATTTACTTAGAACGGTAGGATAATATCGCATATAAGTAGATATAGTTGACTCATCTAAAATAACTTTGGTTTAAGGATTTTGATGCACAAACAGTATTCCCGCTTAGTACATGTGAACGCTAGCAAAATAGGTTGAGAAGCAACCAGCAAGAGAGCGATAAAGGTCGTGACCATGCATTATGAATAATCAAAATTGAATACTAGCATGAGTAGGATATAAACACCATGAACATAAATATCATGGAGGCTATGTTGGTTTTGATTCAACTACATGCGTGAACATGTGCCAAGTCAAGCCACTTAAAACATTCAGAGGAGGACACCATATCATCATACTACATCACAATCATTTTACTGCATGTTCACACCAAAGATAATTTATTATTCACTCCTAGCTACTTAAGAATGGCATGAGCACTATAATCTCTAATTGTCATCAAAAACATGTTTAATCATAATATGTTGAATCATGGATACCGAGTTAAACATATTTACAAAAACAAAAACAAGTTGAGTTCATACCCGGTTTTCCTTCCACAATCACTTCATCATATCTCGTCATTATTGCCTTTCACTTGCACGATCGAATGATATGAAAATAATAATAGTGAAAGGATGTCATGGACTAAACTGGAGTCTGCGAACATTTTATCCAGATGAGTAGACAAAATAATTTGGGCTCTTTGTTAGATCAACAATAATGCATATGAGAGCTACTGAACATTTTAATCATGGTCTTCTCTTTAGTAAGACTCAGCAAAACAAAAGAAAAGAATTTTAGAGAAACACACTGAAATATTTTTGGAGTTTTTAGTTTTTCTTGAAGAAAGAAAATTAAAGAAGGAAAAACAAAAACGAGAAAAACTATTTACACAGGAAAGCTCCCAACAAGCAAAAGAAGAACAAGAAATCTTTTGGAGTTTTCTTTTAATACTACAATTAATTTAAACTAGAAAGAAAAACCGAAAAGAAGCGAGAAATATTTTTGTATTTTCTTAAAGCTTTTCAAACAAACAAGAAGAAAGCGAGAAAATAAAACAAGCATGGATAGTACAATTAAAAAGTGTGGACACCGACAATTGGAATGAAATGTGTAAACATAAATGTAATGTCGTGGAAATACGTACTCCCCCAAGTTTAGGCTTTAGGCCTAGCTTGGTAATCACCACCCGTAGTAACCATCCGGTCCAATGTCAAAGTGCTGAGGTAGAGGCACCTGAGCGTCCCACTCCTAGGGCTCCTCCTTTGCCACTGCCTGCGCGTTCAGGTTAGTGATTGTGTCCACTGGCATTACCCTGTATCTGTTCCTGGCAATAGAATCAAACAAAACAGGTGTAGGGAATGGGATAATATCATGGGTATCCTCACTGAAAACCAAGTTATAGCGGAGAGGGTCAAGTAGCTCAGTGTTATCAAGAAACTGGTGGTCCACCATCGACTGGCGGTCCAGATAAACTCTAGGCAACAAATAATCATGTTGTAATAGCAGAATGTTAAAGTGTCTCGCCAAGCGAGTTGCATAAATACTACCATGAATTTTACCTTTAGATATATTAGTGTGGAGACGGCATGCACCAATAGCCCCTAGGCTATAAGTGTGATCATCATGAAGTGCACGGCATAAAATGGCAAGATCAGGTGCACTGAGTATACTGCCCTTCTCTCTAGTAGTCAAGCATTTGGCTATCAATAGAGAAAAATAGTGCATAGAAGGAAACTTCAAGCTAGTGGTGGTGGATTTTGACACGCCCCTCTCCTCACCCACAGTCAAGGTGTGGAGGAAACCATCAAACTATGCTAGTCTAGGTTCTCTTAACTCCTCGTCAGAGGGAATTAAGCATATCTGACAAAATTCAGTAAGCGGTATTCGACAAGTTTCAGAGTATAAATTAAACTGCACCTTAGGTGGATTGTTCCTATTTAAGAAATGGAAATTTTGCACAAAGGAATTCGTAAGGACACGGTGTTGGTCACACTCATCTGCGAGGAAGTCGGTAAGCTCAGCATTTGCAATGAATTGTGTGAACTCTTGGTGGAATCTGGCTTCATCCATGAAAGCAATGTGCAGCCATTCGCACGGCCGGACCTCTGTCCATCGCGGAGTGTTGATATCACCGTATGATGATTCACTAGTGACTCCCTTGGCATTCTTTTTAGATGAACTCCTTTGAAAGAAATCCATTTTCCTAAGAAAAAAATTTAGAAAAGTTTTGGGACACAAAATGATGTCAAAAAAAACTTCGCAAGATTGACAACAACTACTCATATGGGTGTCTAGAGGCTATATTAAGCATTCAAACTACTTGGAACTCAAAGAATTCAACATGAAAGCTCATTTACAACAGCACCAAGAGTAGCTAATTACTCAAAATATAAACCACTAGAACAAAAACTAATTGGAGCAATGGAGGAGTCACATACCAAGTAGCAATCCCCCAAAACAATTTTCAAAATGGAGCTTCGAGCAAAGAGATCGAAATCCGCGGGTTTGAGAGCAAGAACGCGAGGGAGAGAGCTAGAGTGATTTTTTTTTCTAGTGGTAGGTGACAAAGTGAGCTAAAGGGATAAGTGAGGGGGGCCTCGTGGGGCCCACTACCCACCAGGGCGCGCCTGGAGGGTGTGGCGCACCCTGGTGCCTAGTGGGCACCAAGGGCACCCCAATGTGGTTTTGCATAAAAGATTCTTAAATATTCAAAAAAATCGTGTTAAAATTTCAGGGCATTCTGAGCACTTCTATTTTTGGGCACTTTTTTATTACACGAGAAAAATATATCAGAAAACAGGATATTCATGGCATTTTATTGTATTTAAATAAAAATAACAGAAAATAAAAAAGTGGGTACAAAAGGTAGTGCCTACTAAATTCATCGAGCACATGCCTCTCAATAATAATTCATTAATAAGGTTGATCAAGTCTTATTAACAACCACTTTCGATTAGCATGAAACCGAAGAACTTTCGTAAAACACTAAGTTATCTCGGGGATATGCATATCCCCAACAATAAGTATTTCATATTTATTTTGGGCGGTAGGAAGGTGAAGTTGGAAGCTTCCAATAATAAGTGTAGGAGACTTTTCAGTAACATTAATACCATTCACTTGAAATTATCTCTTCGGAAAGTGCACCGTATGCTCACTACCATTGATATGTAAAGTGACTTTTCTTTTATTACAATCAATGGAAGCTTCATCCCGAAGGTATTCTTCTTTTTTTTAATTGGGAAAATAGCCTCATATAGTAGAAGATGGGCACAGGAGGCTTGCCAGGAGGGCCCACAAGCACATAGGGCGCACCCAGGGGGTAGGGCACACCCCCTGAGCTTGTCTCTCCCTGGAGGCCCCCCTCCTAGTATTTCTTCCACCAATATTTTTTATATATTCCAAAATAATTTTCTGTAAATGTTTAGGTCATATTGATTTGTGCAGAATAGCTATCTCTGTTGTAGCCTTTTCCGGTCCAGAATTCCCGCCGCCCGCAATCTCCCTCTTCATGTGAAACTTGCAAAATAAGAGAGAAATGACACAAGAATAGTATCATAAAGTGAAGTAATGATCCAAAACATAATAAATAACAGTTCGGAAACATGATGCAAAATGGATGAATCAATGAGGCAGAGCCTCTCAAGTGTGAGCGCACCACAATGACCGGGAAGGGATGCCACGACGATTGGTGGGCATTCCACCACTGCTGTAATGAAGACGTCGGCTCAGACAACAACGTGGACACAAACAGAGGTGTTGGTGTCCTCGTAGGCCATGCCTACGCACTGTATGGTACCTCATAGTAGGGGAATGTGCAACACAACATTTTTTTCTTACCATACACGATCTCACGAGGAACACTATTGATGTAGGGCGGAACCCTATGTGGACGATCTTTCACATTTGGAGGGGGTCCTACGGGGAATCACGAAGAACACACGGAAGCACAAAGGGGAAACACAGGGAAAACGAGAGAGAGAATCACTAAACCAACAAGGAATCAATCACACGAGTGCTAGATCACCGACAACAAAGAGTAACATATGATCCACAATCAACAAAGGTAAGGATACAAAGGAACCATTCTTCTCCGTACGGAGGTCTTGATGGTCTTCCTAGAAAGGGGTCTTGAATCCGCTTGGGGGATCTTCTCCGAAGAGGTCGTGAGCTCCGAGGAGAAGTAACCAAGTGGATGAGCAAGGCTCTCACACAAAATATGAGCTAAACCAATGCTAACCCTAACTAGGAGGTGGGGGCGACCTATTTATAGTCGTAGTACAAATGGAAGTCAAAGTGAAGGGATACAAGGGCTCCAGCCCGCAGGTACGGTCACTCAGGTGCCGGACGTCCGGAAGGCGTCGGACGTCCGGAGGCTCGGGACGGTCCGGTCGTCCGGTGGTGCTCGGACGCCCGTAGATTCATCTCTGTCGTGGGCGCGTCGGACGTCCGGAGAAGGTCGGTCGTCCGGAGCTTCGTGACTGTCCGGACGTCCGGAAGTGGTCGGTCGTCCGTAGATTCGGCTCGGTTGCATGTCGTCCGGTCGTCCGGTCCGCTTCGGACGTCCGTAGATTTGGTTCGGGTGGCAAAGTACCGGTCGTCCGGAAAGCTCGGTCGTCCATGTCCTAGCACTCGTCGGACGTCCGGACCTGGTCGGTCGTTCGACGCCTGTAGCTTCCACAGCATCTCTTCTTCTTCTCCAACACGCTTGGGGTTCTCGCCGTCTTGACTCTTGGAAGTAGTTGTTCCTTGGCTCGTCTCCAAGTACCTAATTACACATGGAGTTTCCGAATGAGGTAGTAGCCATGTCTCGTGATTAGGAGGAAGGAGCTCGGAGAGGAGCGAGTTCACCTTATCTTCAATAGCCTTAGCTCGAGCTCATGTCATGGGTCCAAGTGGTGTTGAGGGACATGTAGATGCGTCCATGGGGATGAGCGAGGGATGCTCCGCATCATCTCCCCCCCCC
>NC_057798.1:13900631-13909030 GCF_018294505.1 Triticum aestivum
AGCGAAAATAACTGTGTGTGATAACCGCATCACACACGCTTAGAAAATAAAACTGTTTGCAGGAAAATTAGTTGTGTACGATCGTTGGGCCATCACGCACGACCTGAGAAAGTAAACAATTTCAAAAATTGTGTCGTGGGCGCTATATCTCACATGATTGTTCAAAATTAATTGTGTGATGATGATTGAGCTTTCACACACAACTATTCTGCAAAGAACAGTACAGATCACGCCGCCTTGTGTACAGGTGTTATTTTGCGAGAGTCACATACAATTCATTCTTAGAACACGTGTGGGATTGACCGGAGGGTAAATAAATCCTCCATGTATAGTTTGATTCACAAAAATAATTATAAAACATTGAGTGGGAAAAAGGATAGAAGTAGGAAATTCAAAATATTATTCAATAATTCATTACATGATATATATATCATCACATATACGTGATCATATAAATTAACTACTACTGCAAATACATAAATAATGAAAGACAACTATACTAAAAATTAATAATCTCCCCTTAGGGCCTTTTGACTGCGGCACTCCACCAGCTCCCTGATGCGCGCCGGCTTCAAGTGCGACTGTAGTTATCGGCCTCACAGAGTGTGACATGTCAAGTGGCGGCTTCACGGCCAGGCTAAAAAATTTAGAGTTCCCGCAAAAAAAAAAGAGTTACTTCACGCAGAAAAGGTAGCAGGAACAACGTGCTAGCGAATGTAATAGGCAACACGGCCACGCTAACGCTTCATGGGCCCGAATTGCATGTCTTAAGTAAGACTTTTTTTTGATGTACCTGATGCACCCCTCATAAATTTACCTGACGCACTTGTTAATTTTGTACCAAATTGCTATGCTAATTTCCTTTTGACCCTGATGCCTATAGCTCTGTCCCTAGCTGATGGCGTACTTTAGAAGACGGGTTACAGTAGCTGCCAGGTGTACAGCAGCGGCCGGTTCACTGTGGAGAGACAGTTTTTTTTTCTGTCAGCTTTTTTTATTTGCCTTCCTGATTTAGTTTTTCTTATAGGTTTTCTCTTTTTGAATTTTTTATCTTTTATAATTTCCTGTACTATACACCTTTTTATAATATAAGGCGACAATTATTTAACATACAGGCAGAATATATTTTTAATATATGTCGAATAATTTTTTATTACAGTGAACTTTTCATCATATATGTTGAATCGTTTTTAAATACAAGTTGGATTTTTTAAATATAAATTGAACCTTTTAATAATATTTAACTAGAAAAATTATAATGCAAGGTGATTGTTTATAATATATAGTGAACAATTCTCTACTATATAATCGACATTTTTATAATACACCATGAACCTTTTTACTATACATAGTGAACTTGTTTTCATAAACGCTGAACTCTTTGAAAAAACACAATGAAAGTTTTTCTATTATACTGTGAAATATTTATTAATATGCAATGACCAATAACAAATTGTTCATTGTGTGTTAAAAATCCCAAACAAACAAATGTTCAACGTATATTAACAAATTGGTCAACATGTAGTTGAAACGTTCACCATATATTAATAAAAAATGCAAAAAAAAAATAAAAACGAAAGGAAAACTCAGTAGAAATAGGAAGAGTAAACCAAACAACAAAGAAGCAGAAAGAAAAAACAAAAAAAAATCAACAAAGAAGGAACGGAAAAACAAAACATTAAACGAGCAACACGCTGCCACAAACTGGGCCGGCCCACCTGTGGGCAGTTTCGATTGAAGCCACCCCTATTTGTCGGTGCAGACGGTATGTATATAGGATCGAGGCGGCGAACCTATCTGACGCTCGCGTGCGTCCGTCTGCTGCGCTTCCGCTGAGGGCACGAGCGAGCAGTGTGAATGCCCCGGCCCATTTCGGGCGTTGAAGCAAGGCCAGGCAAACGGTTTGGGAATCTTCTAGAGGGTTCCCTCGACCTGCTTTTTCATGTTTTTTTCTCTTTTACTGGTTTTACGTTTTTCTTGTTTTATTTTTCTCTGTTTCTCTTTTCTATTTCTTATATTTTTTCATTTATTTTTCTTTTATCATTTTTCGTTCTTATTATGATTCTTTGTTTTAAGAAATGTTCGAAATTCTAAATTTTGTTCATGATTTCAAAACTTGTCCACAATTTCTAAAAATGTTTTTTTATAAAAATTCACAATTGTTCAGCATATTTTACAAAAATAAACAATGTCTATATAAAAATTGTTCAGCATATATCACAAAAATGTTCAATGTCTATTTCAATATTGTTTAGATTATATCACAAAATGTTCAATGTGTAATTAAAAAATGTTCATCGTATATTTACAGAAAATATTTAATATATGTTTAAAAAATATTCAGCATATATCGCAAAAATATTCAATGTGTATTTCGGAATTATTCAGCATGTATCCAAAAATGTTCTTTTTCTATTCAAAAATTGAACGTCGTATATTTACAAAAATGTTCAATGGTTGAATTTTTTTGTTATTTTTTCTGGATCTGTCTCGGCATGTAGTTCAAAGAAATTCGCGCAATCAACTAGCCAAGCTAGGGACAGGCGCGTAAGCTGCGGCTTTAGCGCCGTAACAGGAACAGGCGCCCACGCAATGCCCACCTGGGCTTGGCCCAGCAACGGGGCGTTGCGCAAGGAACTTATAAGAGCGCAAAAGCGCAAATAATCTGGACCTCTCCAGGATTCGAACTCGATCCGTTGCCTAAGTGAACAAGCGCGTATACCAGTACAACTAGTCGACTGTATAGTCTCTATTGATTTGAGAAAGAGTCAATAATAAAAGAGCATGCGGCCACGCTCTTTATTGCACATGTACAGTATCATTCAGTTTTCTGTATTACTAAAAAAATGACCTTGGATAAGTTCATCAATTTAGAAAAAGTTCATCATTTTTGAAGAAAATTTCACAAATTTGGAAAATTTTCATCGATTTGGAAAAAAGTTTGTCAATTTTGAAAAAAACTTCACTGAAATTAAAAAAAAACTTCATCAAATTCGAAAAAAGTTCTTCAGATTTCAAAAATAGTTCACCGATTTTGAAAAAAAAGTTCACTAATTTTGAAGAAAGTTCATCAATTTGAAAAAAGAGTTCACGGATTTTTAAAAAGGGTTCACGATTTCGAAAAAATTTCACCAGTCATTAAAAAGGTTCAGCGATAATGGAAAAAATCTCATCAATTTTGTAAAAGTTCATTAATTTTTTTAAAAAGTTTCAAGTAAAATAAAAATGCAAAAGATCATCACTTTTCAAAAAAAATGCACGTGCATTCCAAAAAGATAAGTAAGAAGAAAAAAATGTAAAGGAACTAAAAGAGAAAGAAAGATGAAATAAAAAACTATCAGAAAACCGGTTCAGAAGAAAACAGAAACGAAAAAAACCCGGCTGGTAGCTTCCAAAAACCAAGGCTCCGCGTACTAAAGACAGAATAAGTAGAAAACTGAAGAAATTAGTCACAAGCATGAGGGAGTTCCTGGTGGTTAGTGGGTTTGTCTACGAAGGGAGAGGTCTTTGTGTTCGAATCAGCTGCTCGCACTCCTTTTTGGAGTTGAACAGAAAAAGTTAAATGGGCTGGCCCATGCAGCATTGCTGGAAGGAGGCGGGTTGTGCGCCAGTTTGCCCCGATGCCTTTATCAGGCGCAACGGGCACCGTAAAGGAAATGCTAGGATCGGGCGTGACTATATCTGACTTACGAGGCACCTATGTCCCGCTTGAAGCCAGACAAATGCCAGCATTGCCAGTGATTACATACAAGACAAACCCAGCGCAAACTGGAGCAGCGCTCCTTCACTCACCCGCGCGTGCGAGGACGAAGAGGGTTGTCCATGCTGACATCACCCCAATTTATATTTTCTTATTACTATTTTTATTTATTTTTATATTTTAAATCTATATATTTCAAAAACATAAATTTATTTATTATTTATATCAAATCATGCATTTGAAATATACTATACAATAAATAATATATTAGTACAATTAACAAATGTTCAGGAGATGAGACAAAATGTTCAAATTATTTAAAAACAACATATAATAAATATTGAGAAACGTTTATACAAAAATGATATTTTTAGTATAAACAACTATTTTGTACGATTAATGAAATGTACATGATATTTTAAATAAATATTCTTGCGTTTCCAAAAATAATTTGTGACATCTAAAAATATGTTAACATGATGTAAAAATAAAGATTCTGTAGTTAAAAAAATGTGTACTGCAATTAACAAATGTATGTTATATTTAAGAGAAATATTCATGCATTTAAAGAAAATTTTGTGACCATGTAAATGATAAATGTGCATCATATATCTGACGATGTTCACTGTGTATCAAAAATATATTTCATGTGCACATTAAAAAATATATTGTGTATTGATAAAAATTAGACCTGTGTTAAAGCAGAGAAAACCTTTGAAAACCGACAAAGAAAAACAATAAAAATGAATAATAGAAATAAATAAATAGAAGACCAGTGAAAACAAAGAAAGGACAAAGGAAACCAATGAAAAAAGTAAGAAAAAACAGTAAAAACCCAGAAACAGATGAAGAAAACCTACGAGAAAAACAGAAAAGCCAATGAAAATAAAAGAAAAAACACAAAAAAGGGAGAAAACAAATGAAGATAACTAGCAAGGAAACAAGGAAAACCCGAAAAAAGAAAAAGAAAGGAGAAAACAGTAAATATATACGAAACCGAGCTAATGAAAAAAAGTTATAAACAATAGGCCGGCCCAGTAGCTAAACCATAGTAAAAAGGCTTCAGGCGAGACGGTACGTGCACTCGCCATAAGCTAGATATAGGTTTTGTGCTTGCTTATAGCGAGATCTAGTCTAACCTCGCGTCAAGGATGTACCGGTGGGCCGATCCTGTAATGCCACTTGGAATTACTGGATGGTCCAACTTTTTGGTATTTTCCTTTTTAAGGTTGCTTCATTCTTTTGTTATATTTTTTCTTAAAAAAAGTTGAAAATGTTTTATATACAAGTTTTCATAAACATACAATATTTCAAAAAATATATGATCGAGAAATAGAAAATTTTCAACCCAATGTAATTGTTTTAGTTAGCAAAAGTTAAAAGAAATGTAAAAATGTTCGTGTAATTCCAAAGAAATAAAATAAAATATGCTTCAGATGTATAAGAAAAATGTATGATTTGAATATATATTTTCAATTTTTTAATCATGTATACACTATATTAAAAACGTTTTACATGTATACCAAGAATGTCAAATGTGTATGAACTTAATTGACATAAAAACATATATTTAAAAAAGTGTTAATCATATTTAACAATGTTATATCTGTATGGAAAATTTTAAGCATGTATAAAAATATTTCATATGTATAAGAAAAATGTATGATGTGTACCAAGAAAAATAGACATCAGAACATATATTTGAAACAATATTCTTGTACATGAAAATTTTAAACATGTATAAAAGAATGTTTTAGACATAATCCAAAAATGTACAATGTGTACAAAACAATAGGCATCCAAACATAAATTTGGCAAAACAGGTTGATCATGTATTCAAAAAACAATTAACATATATTATTTTTTGTACGTATATGATAAATGTGGACATGTGTAAGAAAAAACAAAGAATATCAGTAAAATTTAGTGCAAAAGAATGGACATCAGTGAAAACCGAGAAAGAAATACGATGAAACAGACGAAAACAAAGAAAATGAAATATAAATAAGGAAAAAATAAAAGACCGAAGAAAACCTAGTAAAACATAGAAAGAAACAAAACAAATCGGAGGAAAACAAAAGATAAAAGAAAAAACCATTAAAAACCGAGAATGAAATGTGGAAAATCAGGTAAAAACATATAGAAACAAAGAAACCGATGAAGAAAGAAAGAAAATCAAAACTGGAAAGGAATGGAAATGGAATAAGGTTGTACGGCGAACGAGAGCTTGGAATGGGCCGCCCCAGTATTGTTCAGCCACACGAATAAGGTTTAAGCAAGACATATGCTACTCTCGCCGCAAGCAAGATATAGTACACACATATCATAGACCTCCTCTTTGGCGCCATTAGCGTCGGGAACCTTACCTAGCTATCTGGGCTGTCCAAACAAAGGAAGAAAGATCGCTCTGGTCGGGTGGGTCGCATAGTAGATCAATCGGTTAATGGTTGACCAGTCAACCGTTCATGGGATAGCCGTTGACCGTTTGTCTTCTTTAAATGGAGCAAAATTTTGTAAAAAAAAACTTGCTTTTTAAAAAAGTTCATAGACTTGAAAAAATAAAAAGTTCAAAATATCATAAAAAAGCTCATCAATTTGAAAAAAGTTCATCAATTTTTGTAACAGAGTTTTTGAATTTTAAAAAAAGTTCATCGATTTTGAAAAAACAGTCCAAAAACTTGAAAACAAAACTCACCGACTTTGAAAAAAAGTTGATCATGCATTTTGAAAAAACAATTAACTTTGAAAAACAAGTCCAAAAATTTGAAAACAAAACTCACCGACTTTGGAAAAAAAGCATGCATTTTGAAAAAAAAATTAACTTTGAAAAAAAATCCACCCATTTTGAAAACAATTCATGGATTTGAAAAAAAGTTCACAAATTTATGAAAAGAAAATAAAATAAAAAGGTAAAAATAATAAGGAAAGACTATATTAAACCATTAAAAAAACCAGAAAAAAAACCCTATCAGAACCTTCTAAAAGCTATACAAATAGATCGGAAGGTTCTAGAAGCTTTACAGAAAGGGTTGGGTCTTTCCCGAGAAAATAAACAATATTGCTGGTCTGTTTCACCCGTATGTGGTCAAGAAAGAAAAGGCCACGTCGGCAGACACTGTTAGCTAGTTGTGTCGGAGGGGGTGGGCACCCGTTTGCTGAAACTCCTTTAAACGGTGCTACGAGCGCCAAATAGAATTCGGGTAGGATCTGCCTATGTTAACTAGTCGCCTGAAGTTCTTCTTTAGGTCCTCTTGGGCCTAGTCATCTAGAGCCGATCACAAGCAGTCTTCTTCCCAAATTGATTGACTGAGAGACGAAATGGTAGCACAAGCGTACGGGATTTCCTGCCTATCTCTTGATTCAATTGAAATCGATGATCTGTCTCGTGTATAGATCGACAATCTGTAGGCAACCGGTAGCACAACGGAACTGCACAAAAAGTTGTAAGCACCGGCTGACGCCGTTGCATCGGCCGACATGATTGCGCTGTCCCGGACTGAAGACCATCGTTCAAGTAATTGGTGCCCTACAGTCTACAACTCCTTCATGTTTAATTTTTCTTTTGACTGATACAAAATGTAAAGCCCTACCGTTGCCATATCAGTTTATTAAAAAAATTGGAACAAATTTGGATTGTTTGGGGAATATAATGTCATGCACCCAAGATTTTCAGTGGTTGATTGTTTAAAATCAAGGCTCATTCTATTTCTATTCTACTATCTTGTCAAGTCTATAATACATGGAGTTCCAATGCATCGATACTATTTTTTTTTGATTCAAATGCATTAATTTTTCATGGCCGCTAATCGTGAGGATGCACTTAAGAGTGGAGAACATAGAGATTGTTGGACCTTAATTGTGTTGCAAGTTACTTCTCATCATCCAGGGATCGCTTGAGGATTATATGAGCCCACTTCATATTCTTGAGTTTCTGAAGAAGTGCCCCTTCTATCCTAACAATGCTATAATTGCACACATAATTTTGTTAACCATTCCTATGAATGACAATTGCATTTGCGGAAATAAGTTTTTCTAAACTCAAGTTGTTGAAATCATACTTGCGTTCTACTATGACAGAAGAAAGATGCAATGGATGTCAACAATAGCACATGAAAATGATGTCTTTGAGAATATTAATTATGAACATATAGTTGAAGATTTCATTTCAAGGAACACAAGAAGAATGTCACTTTTCAGTCGAACATCAATTTATTGACTTAGTGATACCTTTCATCTTTTGCATTGATATTTGATAAATTTTAGATATTATGCAGAATAATGCTTGAGTATAAAAGATTAAAAAATTTATGACCCCATTTTCTTTTCGCAATGGGCCCCCGAATTTCTAGATACGACCCTGTCACTTAAGATTTGAGGCTTAAATAGCTAACTAGATACCGAATCGGTGTACCTGTAATTGTTATGTCTATCAATAAAGTTATAGGTGTTTCTAAAAAACATATACAAGAATGAAAGGATAAATGACGAATGGAATCATGCCGCCCGATGCACATGGTCACTCTTGGCCGTTAGAGTGAAAGGGGCAAAGAGAATAATGTGTTTCTCCTGTTTTCGCAAGCTTCATATTTTTTAGTATGTTCGGAATGTTTAGAAGTTTCGGAGTCCTTAACAATACTTAAACAATTTTTTTTCTTATTTCATTCAATGATCAATGCAATTGTGTGAGATGATGGTACTT
>NC_057798.1:13909380-13941851 GCF_018294505.1 Triticum aestivum
TTTAATTGAATGTATTATCACTCCTTAAATTTGTATGTTCGTTGACACATAAACACATATGTTTGAAAATACATCAAAGTGCTACATTATGCAAGTTGCTGAAGCAAAATTAAATTGGCACACCTCGTCGCTTCCTCCCTGCCAAGGCACTCCCTTCATCTGTGTCCTAAGCACGACTTATAACAAAATTAGAAAATAAATTATGAGGGGGTATCCTTGATTCCCAAGAAATTAGAATGAAGTCTTCTTTCGGTCTAACACTAGGATCCGCTAGCAACTCCCCAAATGTCACACTTGGTGATTCCTTCTTGATTGAATCATTAGTCGTATAAGGTATCATGCTAAGTGGATGCTTAGCAAAGTCCATTATGTCCACCGGGTGTCCTTGTTCTATAAGCATGCTTGGATGCACACTATACATGGTGATGTTTCTTTTAATCATTCTTATCCCCTTGTCCAATAGGCAATGCCAAAACTGGGCATTGAGATTTCTTCTCAACAAATCTGCGTAAGCATTTGTTGCGACAAGTGAACCTTGTGTGTGCAACTGCCTGGCAACTTCATCTGCTATTTTTAGTAGACGTGGATGTTCTGCCGGGTCTACGCTCCCAAATGCTAGTGTCTTGAATAGGTACCTCCACTCGTCATAAGACAGAACACTAAGAAAAATCGGTTTCACGGATCCAAATCGGGCTAATCTTTGAATTCTACTTATGATGATGATATGGCTTCCTCTGCCCATTGTTAAGAGAAATGAGTGAAAGTTTTTCCACTCATCATCACTTACATCAGAAGCAAACTCAATAACTACAAGCATCTTCATCCCAGACATGATCCTTCCATGCCTCAAAAAACTATCGCCACTTAAGTGCAAAACAGAAGAGAAGCACGAGTGAACCCTTTCGTCGCCACACACATGAGCAACCAAAGTTTTCTTCCCAACTTTGGCACCACCTATGATCGGAAGAATGGCCGGTGCCTCACCAGCAGGTCTGTGCTGCAACAAGAAGCTCAAGAGTTTTTGCTTTTCAGCATGCCGGCCGAACATAAAGTTGTCGGTGTAAAGATAGATGTCGTATGGCCTACGAGACATGCGCTCGCATCCACCCAGAAGCAGAACAAATTCTGCCATGTTAGCAATAGCGACTTCTAAGCTTTCCAAGGCACCTAGTGACTCGAGGCACATGGCCTTGTCATCCTTCTCAGTTGTTGTTAGAGAACGCTTGAGGGGAATTGCTAAATACGTGCTGCTGCTAGATGAGTCTTTGATGCTAACCTCATCGAAGCCTGCACTGTCTTGGAGGGTTCGGTACCTCGAGGTGTCCAAGACGCGGTATCCTCTGTACATGGCCTCTGAGAGCATCTTGAGCTGCAACAACATCCCGGAGTTGGTTATTTACCGCACATCCGCCTCCTCAACGACCATGCTTACTCTCGTCAGGAGGTGTTGCAACCTCTCCATCAGCTCTTCTTGATCCGAACGTGAAGGCTTCGAGTGGTACTTGTTCAGCAGGAAGGAGATGAAACGGCTTGCGAGTTCACCTGCAACCGCAGATATGGCAACCTCCATGGCCATGATTGATTAGGTAAAGCTACTGGTTAGCCTGCCTGGAGAAATAATTTACCTATCCGGCTTCCGCCAACACTTGCAGAGACTCTTGTATTGGTAAAGTAGTAAGAACAGCTCGTGACTTGAGTATAATTTATTTATATAAGGGCACAAGTAACCGAAAAATGCCAACGGCGGCCGAGCACCAGGCCGGCCGGTATCTCATCCGTCCTGGCGCCATGTGGATCCCCGCTGCCTCTGTATTATGTGTGTATCCGCTTTTTTTTGGTGCCGTATTCATCGACACCGGACCCACGCACATGGAAAGGAAGCTACTCCCTCCGTTCGTAATTACTTGTCTCGAAAATGGATGTATCTAGAACTAAAATACATCTAGATACATCCATTTCTACGACAAGTAATTCCGAACGGAGGGAGTAGGTCTGTGGCACGCCTCTGACATGGGCCGCACAGCATCTCCGCACTAGTACACTGATGGGCTGTATTTTCTTTGCATGTACCAGCGCCAAGACTGTCACGTACTAGCAGAATCATGTGCTGTAGCGTGCGGAGAGCCACGTCCACCAGTGCATCTAGCAGCCGACGTGGCCCAGCATTGACCATGGACGAACTAACTGCACATATTTATTCAGTTTACCGTTTAATTGAGGTTTGTTTTTTATTAGAACAAATCAAGAGGTTAACTGCAATACTGTCACGCACAATCTGTTCCAAATACTGTAACTGCAATGTACCTCCCATGGCATCAGTAGATCAAACCCAATTCAGCACGCCTTTAGTAAGCAAGATTGGACCCCGATTACCAGCACCAGGGAACCATGAAGGTACATGATCAATCTTTTAAAATCATACAAACGACCTTATAGAACGTAGGCATCCCCTTGACCCTACTTGATCTGCCTTGCCAGGCACCGTGTCGGCGAACAGCTCTGTGTCTAGGAAAAGAGATGGCAGTTTATCTTCAAGCGTACAGTCAGGCACAGCAAAGAAAACCTGCTCACGCGATTAGCAGGCTGTTGTTGCACTAACCCCAACATACAGTCAGAGCCCACACAATCAGGATGGAACCATAATGGAAATCGCTAGCAATAT
The DNA here is from genome assembly GCF_018294505.1 of Triticum aestivum. Lineage (NCBI taxonomy): Eukaryota > Viridiplantae > Streptophyta > Magnoliopsida > Poales > Poaceae > Triticum > Triticum aestivum. The sequence goes on from NC_057798.1 coordinate 13,912,043, forward strand.
CGTCACATTTTACGATGATCTTACAGCACTACTGGTTACTTATTATGCTGAGATCCGTCCAACCCCCGCCTTCGTTTTGTTTGGGTCAACTACGGATGGAGTACCTTTGAAAATTGATCTACCTCAATGCAACTTTGGAAGAGACCCCTGGGTTGCTGGATCAGTCCCAGCACCACCCATTCCAACTGTTCTTAGGGCTATAAGAGACTGGATGACTGGAGCTTCCATGCTAAACCTTGAGAGGCAAGTTTCCATTACCGAGCCAGCAAATTCCATATGTGTCATCAAAACAACTTTATAGTTTGCCCCACTCTAAAATGCAATGCATTGCCACACCATAATTGCAGGAAATGGATCGTGCATCCCAAACCAAGACTTATATCTCTAGATGGTGTTGAAATCCATCGACAGCTTGCGCTAAATGAGCCAATGACCCATGAGATGGCCACAGCTATTTTTCGTAGACTTGGTCAAATTGATATGTTATTCTCGAAGGACACTCCCGGACACATATGGAGGAAATTTGTTGAACCAGACTTTGCGGTTAGTTTTGTTTCACAAAGTTTTCATTTTGGTAGTGTCCCATTTTGCATGCCTTTCACCACCCTGCGCTCCCTTGTGTTATGTGCAGACAACTGTTTTGGCGAATGCTGACCCACTGACGGTTCAATCTATTAGGACTAGTTTCCAAGAAGGAACTGCATCTTGCAACCCAGCTTCATGCCGGATGGTAGGCGACGCTGCAGAAGCTGATGTTATATTATATCAGAACTATTGTTGGGTACAGACCATTAACATGTGCGTTCGTATGCAGTGGTACATCCCGGCGATCCTACCTGATAGTTGGACAGTATATGCATTTGATATGCTCAGAAAAAGGATCATCGTGCTAGACCCAGCTGTAGGGCCGTTTGGTTATAGCAATCGCCGAGTAAGCATGCATGAATTTGTTAGCAACAAACTCCATGCTGCTTTGTTCAACTGTCTGGAGAAATTCTTCAGCTCATGGCACTGTGAATCAAGCCATTGGGGGCGCACTTTTCCTATCGTAATGAGGGAAAAGATTGATAAGTATGTTTGGTGCAGCTCAAGTACATTTTTTGGTTAACTTGAACTTGTCCTCACTTGTATACAAATGCAGGGATCAGACTGGGCTGTGTGCCACATTCTTTGCCTGGAACTACGACGGCGACAAACTACAGATACCACTAAACAAGGTATGTTGTTTGTGTGCTTGTCACACCCCACCCAACACCCCAAACACCGCATAGTTACTGCTTGCTCAAATCGTCTACCTGCATTTGTGTAGGACACGCTATCATTGCACAGCAGCTTGATGATATATGAACTAATGAGGATGCAAGGGAACCAAACTTCAGTGGCTAACGACGCCCTCGAAGCTGTCAAAGCGTCATTCACAGCCCTATAAAATAGCACATCGTCGATCGGTCTGCTCATGTATTTTTGATTATTTATAAGCAGAACAAACTTGTAGACTAATTTTCCCCAGTACTACGACGATCACCGAGTGATCCTAGCATGCAAATTCTTAGACATTAACTAGTACATCAGAGCTTTTTCAGTTACACCCTTGAGATCTAGCTCACATGCCAGCTACAAGTTCATTTCCCTACGTAGATTGACACTGCTGCAAGCAGCACGATCAGTGCAAGCGCCTTCACATAGCTGATCCCTGTGTTGACTGCTACATTATCTTGCACTGTGTAATTGAAATCAGGATCATTAGCCTTCATCTCAGACAGAATCTCCATCGTCTTCACTGCATCCATGTCAGACTGCTCTCTTCACTGCATCCATGTCAGACTGCTCTCTGTTTAGTTTCCTACAGAGTGTCTTCAACGACCTCTTCGTAAATGGCACATTATCTACTGAACCGAAAAAACTACCAACGATACTGAACACCTTTCCAAGCCCCACATTATTGTCTCTCAACTGTTTAACTAGATCCTTGGTGTATCTATCTATATGTCTATGAGACTTCCAGTGCAGCTTCTGCCCACACGTCAAAGACAGCGGGTGATTATGGGCATCTTTGTGTTCTGCAATATACCACCCTTTGTCATTTGACCGCAACAGTCTTATCATGGCGTTGCAGCCACACCTGGACGAGCGGCTGTTTTCCCTGATTGGTTTGCCCTGCAAAGGGCAAAAAAAAAAAGCAAAGCCAACTTGTCAAATGCCAGAAATCATACTCATTGCACCTTAACCTAACGCTCTAGCATAATAAATGTGCGGCTTCCAAATTACATACCGCACAAGCACACACGATCTCTTGCATGCATCTCTTCCTCTCTACATTCAGTCTACTTTTCGCGAGCCTAACTCCAAAACCACATTCCCATGAATAAAGATTGTAGAACTCATAAGCCTCGTCAATAGAGTCAAAGCTTGTTCCAATACTTGGACAGAGAACAGGGCCATCCTTCTTATCAGCATAAGCGCGCAGAGACAATTCAAGAGCTGATTTCCTATTTGGGTTCATCTCCCTTTCCTCCGGGGCTTTTCCGATCCTCACCCTGGATAATCATCTCAAAAAAAGAGACACAAAAAAATGGATGAAAACCATTAGATCATCCACACACGGAAAGCAAGATAGGAATTTCCACGGTCACAGCAGCCACACACGCACCATACAATTTAAAGGCCATGATTTACAATTACATAATTAACCGGATAAGTAACAATCAATTACATCATCTGCCCGCCTTACATAAAAATATGGCGGCTTACTCGCAGGAAGGTGTTGTAAAAACGATCGAGCTGCCAATGACTCTACTCAACACACATGACAAACAATCCAACGCAGCTGGTGATCAGCGATATATTAAAAAATGTTTTTGCAGCAAAAAATATTAGTCTAACCCACCCAATCGATCGATCGTAATCAATAACACTATCAATCTATACCAATAATAGAAACAGGCGACAAATTTTCCTCAAAAATTCAATCATGGCACAGACTCCACAATGCGCATACACCAATCCAAATTGCGCAGCCACAAATCTCCAGTTTCCAATCAGCAAACTAGAATTCCAATCCCATCAACCTAAAACTCCCATAAGATCCATATTAAACTCGGTAGGCCAACTTTTCATCTAAAGAACACAATATAAGTCACTGCAAATGTAGATACCCCAACAAGCTACAGCCTGCCGCGGTCAAGCCTTGCTAATGCAGCAAGCCATCCTAAACTCAATGATGGCACATGCTCTCTGATGCCCACACACCAATCTAAATTGCACACCCAAAAAACTCCAATGTCCTGTCAGCAAATTAGAAATCTACCTTTCTGCCATCATAAAATACCTCATTATAAGTATTAAACTTTCTAGTCCAAGCTTTCATCCGAACAACACAACATAAGTCACTGCAACTGAAGATACCCAACAAGCTCCAGCCATCTTTGTTTGACTACCTAATGCTAGCTCCAAATCATCAATAAAATCCAACAAACTCCAACCAGTTGCAGTTTACTACCTAGTGCTACCACCAGATCAACAATAAAATTGAACAAGCTCCATCCATTATGTAGTACACTACCTAATGCTACCATCAGATATTCGAACCAAATCCAACCAAAACAACACACTGCTTAATCTCTTATGTACCTAAGAACCATACTGTAAATTAGATCAAACATGTGAGGGGCACCCAAACTAAAGTTGCAGCAGAGCAAAAACAGATGATTTTTTCACCGACCTGCGTGTCCAACCACTTGTTGCTTCAGAACACACCTCGGCCCTAGCTGCATCCCTGACTAGCTGTGCGTCGCCGCCGGTGCCAAACGCCATGGTTGGGACGCTCATCGAATCCTGCGACTCAACTGGATAGGCGCAGCTGTTCCATGCCGCGGGCGGAGCACACACCCTGTATGAATCGATGAGGAAACTAGTAAGAAATCCGACGAACACGCGGCAGAAAAGAAACCTGATGCAGGTACCGTGGTAATCATACCCATCGAGCTCGACGCCATTGGTGGACATCTTGCTGTGCTATGAAAGACGTCGCCGTCCGCACTGCCGCCGACGTGCCCAAATAGATGCAGCTGGGGATGGAGCAGGTCTCGGCGGAGCAGCACAGTCGTCGCGGTGCAGCCAGATCGATGGGGATGGGGATGGGGATGGATGGGTCTCGGCGGTGCAGCAGATATTTTCCCTGGAGCAGCAGACGGGTTGGGTGGTTCTACTTCTAGTTTACTCCACGCAACTCTGGTAGGGCTGGTTTTTTCCTCGATGATTCTGTGCTATTTCGAACAATGGTCATGGGCCTAATCGCTGTGCAAGCAGCAGTGCGTGGGGGACAGTTCCAGAGCAATGGGCCGCACAGAATACGCCTACCTTTTACTAGGCGTATCCCGGGCCGTATTCCTTTCGCTAGGCCTGCCACCCACTGACCGAGTGCACATCCCAAGGCCCAAAAGAACGACGAGGATAGCGTCCTGCCTGGTGCGCGGCCGCTGAAAATTCGCACTCCACAAGTAACATGTTTCTTCTTCTCCTTTGGTTTCTTCAGAACCCAATCAGTCTATGTGGCTTATATTTCCACACGTCCACTTGACTATGGAGTGGTCTTTGTGAACTTGAGAGTTTTTTCTCATTTTATTATCCCAGCTTTATTCTTTCTTCAAATCAAATACTTCCTCTGTTCACTTTCATAAGACGTTTTAGACAATTCAGACAGTGCCTAAAACAGTTCAAAACTAGCTGTCCAAAATGTCTTATAAAAACGAACGGAGGGAGTACATGATATGTCAAAAGAAGCCAACTCTATATTGTACTGACACTACGTACCAGAGGTTTCCATTTTCTGCGCCAAATCGATCCAGCTCTAGGCTATAGATAATGACAGCCACTGCAAACTAGTCGTAAAGATTCAGTTGGTAGTTGCAACCACTAATCCACTATATCGTCGGTGCTGGGTAACCCTGTGACAGCGGTCGGCACCAGCTAACCCTGGGAGACTAGACGAGACGAGACGAGACGACGACTTGTGTGGTTCGACTGTTTCTAAGATATATATATGGAAGCACTGTCGTTCGACTGTTTCCAGAAACGTGCAACTCAGGTCCATTTCGACAAACGCCAGGGAAGGGGCTATGCAAGACTCCCCACAAGCTGACAATTTACTGATTTGGAAGGAATGCATCCCGTCTGCATGTCTATGGTACCTTCAGTAATTTATTTATTTTACTTTTATTTCCGCTTATATTATCAAAACTTTTAAATATACATATTTCTGAAATTAATTTACTTAAAAATTAATATTTTTGCCGCACACTAAAAAATGTACAAAGATCATGTAATTTGTAAAAAATGTTAATCTCATTCTAAGAAAAACTTCAGTGCATTTAATTAAACGTTCATGCAGTGTAAACAATTACTGGCGCAAGTAAAAATGTTCACACCATTAAAAATATGTTTAACATGTATAAAAGTTGTTCATCAGGTTTCTGAAAAACTTTTATACATGTATAAAAAATAGTTTCTATTCCAAAAATGATCAACACATTTTTGAAAAAAGAAATCATGTATTTAAAAAAACGTTAAAGGTGTACCTGAATTTTTTAACAAGTATTCAAAAAAATGTTCAACGTGTATTCAAAAAAGTTTAATGTGTATCTGAGAAATGTTTAACATGTAATCAAAATAATGTTCAAACATGTATTTCAGAAAATGTCCGCCATGTATTTGAAATGTGTGCACCGTTTCTACAAAAAATTAGCGAATTCAAAAATAATAAAAGAACTAGAAAAAGAACAAATGAATAAAGAATTAAAATAAAATGGAAATAGCAATGAAAACTAACAATGGAAACATATAAAAAATTAAAAACAGAAGGAAACAGTTAAGAAACAGAATAAGAAAAATATAGTGCACGAAGTGTTCTAAAACCAATCCATGCTGATATATAAAACCTTCACGAAAACGTTCTAATGAGTTGACCTACTAATGTGATCACACACGAAATGCTGAGGCAAGACAGTGATACATCATGCTATGGCTATAAGTTGCCCATACCGATTCCTAATAGGAACTGCCTACGGGCGACGTCTAGCGGCCAACCAGTAGCGAGGTTCCCTTCGTTGCGCGCTGTAGGTTCTTATAGTGTTTCCTATTTATTTTTTTATTTTTTATCATCATTTTTCTTCGGATTTCCTTCATTTTCTTTATTTTGCTATGGTTTTTCTTTCTTCGTTATACTTTGGTTTTCTTTTTTTTATTTCTTAGTTTTCTTTGTTTTGTATGATCCTTTTGCTTTTATTTTTGTTTCTTTCTCATTTTTTATTGGTTCATTTTGTTTCCACACATGTCCTCTTTTTCCTCAGTATACAATGTACATATTTAGAGCACACATGAAACAATTTTATGATACACTTTGGAAATATTTCAAATGGATGGTGTACCTTTTTTACAAATGCATGTTTGTAAACATTTTTCTGAATACACAGTAACATTTTTTACAAATTCAATTTGTGCATTTTTAATGGAAATAAACATTTTTCTAACCTATGGAAACATGTTTTGCATTGTATAAATATTTTTTAAATGTCACAAACATTTTTTAATCCCCGGAATTTTTCTTCAAAATGTCACGTACATAGTTCTAATGGTTCAAAATATTTTTTATGGTACAAAATATAAAAATTTCGAAATATAAATAATAAAATAAGAATGCAGAAAAGGAAAACAAAAATGTACGGGAAAAAAATGGAAATGCATGGGTGACTTCAATGTCACGTCAGCAGGTGGGGTCACTGGGCTGACCCTGTGATAGGTATTGCTGCTGGGGGCACATAGCCACATCCGATACATCACACTGTAAGCGAGATATATCCCTAGCGCACCTGGGTTGCAGAGCTCTGCAATATGCTAGTTTTTTTTTCCGTCTCAAATGCCTTCTGCATGTCTAGTTTCACCGCATAATGATAATTCCTTTTGCCCCTTTCTTTTCATATAATTCAAACACTCATATGTCGCAATGACAGTGTCAACAATAAGTTTATCCGGCACAAAGGTCGATGTTGTTCATAGATAATTTCAGGGAGAACCTGCTTAAGTCGGTTTGCGAGTACTTTTGAATCGACTTTATAAATCACACTAAGCAAGCTAATAGGGCAGGACTGCGAAAAAAGTATTGTTTGTACCTTAGGATTAATAACAACGAGCATCCTGTTAATCTCCTCCACATAATCTCCTCCCTTCAATATCCTAATCACAACATCGGTAACGTCCGTCCTCTCACCTTGCAAGTGCCAATAATTTTGAAAAACTTGAGCTAGGAATTAATCCGGGCCCGGTGCTTTTGTCGAGAACATTTGGGAAAGGGCCACACTAGTGCAAAAATGCCTACTATAGCGATGTTCGAAGAACGTTGTTACTGGCGCCGCATGCCGACGCCATTAGTATGATGCCAGTGCTAGGCTGGTATTACCTACGTATGCTCCCAACGCCACTCGTATATGTCTCATCAGTTGTATCAATGTGCAATGCCACTAACCGACAAATTATCAGTAGCGTAAGCTGTATGGTAGAAAACAGTAATAGAAGTCATGCGTCATTTGGTTGCCCCGTGCGCCCCCATTGTCAGCAAATCCCTACTATCTAATAATCCCTAGCTACACAAATTTACTTAACACATTAATCAAAATAAATCTTACTTAAACATTATTATTAAACTAGCTCACATCCATATATTACACAGATTTGTACAACGCTGTTCAAATAATCAAATCACACAAAAAATCTAATGAAAACTAAACAGCGAGTCTGATTCCATGCTGACGGGCTGTCTTCGTTGCAACCGCTACCGCCGGGCCTTCTATGCATTGTCGTCCGAGATGACGATGACGTCCTCATGTCTGTAGTCAGAGTCAGAGGCCTCCACGACGTCCGATGCAGGAGGTTGGTTCGCAACGCTAGGATCTCCCCTCACTCATCGGAAGGAAGCGACGAAAATATCATGCGAACCTCAAGAAGCGTGTCCACCGTTCACAACTCCTCCGCGTCATGGCATGCTTGAGGCGGAGGCGGAGGCGAAGCTGGAGGAGGTTGCATCTCCTGCCTCCGCATATCCTCCCTCTTCTCCTCATCCTCTCGGAAGGACTTGAAGGAGTAGTCGATGGCGGGCTGCTCCTCCTAAAATTCCGGGTCGGCACAGTACAGAGCCATGCTGTCAGCGTCAGCGAGCCGCGACGCAGCCACTAGATGCTCTCACAAAGCCACCTCACCCACCATGTTGATGCGCCAGGGTGCCGATGGAGGCGGCATCCGTGTCAGGAATGGTGGCGGTAAACCAGATGAAGAAGGGGTTGGGTCTGATCCGGCGACGCATCCATCGGGAAGCCGATGGCGTGCATCTCGGCTACTTGCGCGACACCGGCAATAGGCTGGGTCAATGGCAGCATGGCCAGGACCTTCTTCAACTTGTGGAACATGAAGGAGGACGGCGACGTCGGGTGTAAGGAGGGCCAGAGAGGTGAAAATGGTGGGCGCCGACGCAAGAGGGAGGGTTTGTGGGGGCAGGAGGGTGGATAAGATTAATCCATCACTACTAGAAAAAAGACTGTTAGTGGCGCACCTGTTTTTGCTATTAATGACGCACTATAGGTGCGCCACTATTAACACGCCACTAGTAACAAATAGTAATGGCGCACATCTGGTGCATCACTAGTATCCCAGTTAATAGTGGCGCACCACATAGTGCGCCATTACTATGTCCAATAGTACGCCATTACTATGCCTCTGAGGGGGCCATATTTACCTTGTGCTCTGGGTTACTAATGGCGCACTTTTAGATAATGCGCCACTGGTGTGTTTATTTCTGTGCGCCACTAAAGTGCAATATGGTGCGCCACTACAATGAATATTAGGAAAAAAAAGTTGCTTTTCTGATATTTGCATAGGTTACAAAATACATTACATCACAGAATATAAACAACACAGCATATAAACAGCAGATTTATCGAATACAATAGAAGATTAGTCTCCGAATACAATTCATCATATTAGTCTCCGAATTCAAAATACGGAACAAAGTTAGAACACTACAAGTCTCGAGACCGCGAGTAGCGAGTTTGTCTTCACATTACAAGTCAATATCTAAACTACCATCACATAGAAGAGAGTTGCGGTCACGATGGGCATCATCGCGATGAAACTGGTCTTCATTCGGTTCCTCCAACGCTCCCTCCTCTCTCCCGCTAGATAGCGCGCGTATCTAGCTTTCGCCTCTGCCCTAGTGGTGTACCCTTTGTAACTGTTACCGCTGAAACGGTGAACCTGTCTCCGACACTCCTCCCAGTCGTCGTAGACTTCGGGAACCTTACCCTTGTACACGACATACAACGAAATCTCTATGCACTAGACAAATAAAACGTTAGTAGCAATTCACAGATAATATATAAGCAATATATAAGTATGCAACAAAAGGATCGGAAGAGAAAAGAAACACATTAATAGCACGATTCATGGTCCTACTAATAAATAGCATTGATTATATATAAGTTGAACGACTGTCCAAACTAAAGAGACATACAAGTTCATTAAAGTTTAATTACAACATGAGCTAATCAATATTTCAGAACTACATAGCATCAATACTTTCGACTCGACTCAGGGACCGGAGCATGGATGAAGCCGCCGTCTATCGTGATGGTCATGAATGTGCGGTCGTTGTCAGCCTGCATTTGTAGCGTTGTATCTATTTCAGCGTTGGACGGTTGATATTTGAGGTAGAATTGCCCCGAGGTACGAAGGACATCTTGATAGATGATTTCTGCAAACTCCGACTAGATGCGAAAGAATTCTTGTCTGATGTCCGCGTCCTGGATTGCCGACAAGCGTGCGGCCCAATCTTTGAGATTAGTTGGTGGCAGAAGGTGATTATGGTCCCGTACGATCGCCCGCATGTGATGGAGGGCGTAGTAGGCATCCTTCTGACCGCCAGGCGGCTGCTTGACGCAGGGGAACGTCGTTACGTGGGTGAACACGTGCTTGCCGTACCTACAAATTGGCCTCCTGAACGGCCTCCAGATTTGGCGTAGCCGGGGAGAGCATCATCAAGAACTTTCTTGATATTTGTATAGTCTTTCTTCGACTGACGGTCCGAGTCGAAATACGTGGCCATGGAATATTTCGGGCTTAAGAGGATGAGCGTGCAATGTGTGTCACTGCACAAAACACGAAATGTTAGAAAAAAAGAACGATCGAAATCTAAGAAATCATATGTTACGGGGCGGTGAGGGGGCGACTTACTCGGGAAAGTAAGGCACGAGGAAGTTATCCTTATCAGGATTCACCAGAATGACGCCTTCGAGGTATGAACTCGCGACTTGCCGGTCCCCAGCGCTACCCAAGATCTTGGCACGCATGTAGAAGGGGTCGACTATCACGTTGTCCGGGGTCTTGTCTCTAATAATCCGCATCTCCATACTGAGCGAAAATAGCCGAATGAAGGTGTAGTGCAGCGGATGAAGGTTAAACATAGCGAAGATGTCATCAAACTGCAGGACGATCATACCCCAGATGGTGCTATCGACAAAGCCCTTGCCCTCTGGCACCTTGGCCACAAAAACCGGGTATGCCACATCATTCTCGGAGAGACGCCGCTTCTCCATAGAAAGAACATTGTCATGCAGACTCCGCATAGCACCGGTTGCAGCATTGATCAGATTAGTCGGTAGCATCGGCCTACCCACCACATGCACCCTCCTCGAGATATCCTTAGGTGAAGGTGGCCCGTCCTGAGCACGGATCATACTCAGTGCCGGCTGGCTCGCACCCTTGTTATTTTTTTCTTTTCTGTCCCTTCTGCTTCTTCTGCTGTAATGGGATCGAGTTCTACTCAGAGACCGCCTTCTTGAGTGTGTTGGGGCTGATAATATTTCGCACCTCGTCTATCTGAGGATCGGTGAAGGCAGTAGCTGGAGGCGTATCCTGAGAACTGAACGCCAGACGACGCCTGTTGCAATTGGGTTTCTCCGCGGTACCAGCTAGATCGCGATCGTCTTTTGCAGGGTTGGGTTCTTGAGAAGGAGGCCCCAAGAATTCGTCACCGTACCCATGTTCGTTGAAGTACTTATCGATGTTGGAAAATGTACCGTTGTCATCATCCGAATCCTGTGCCATATGCATGTCCGGATCAGCTGACGGCGGTAGCGTTGCGGTGGTCTTGCCATGGCTTGGCGCCGGCACGACTGGCGGTGTTGTCTGTGGGGTGGTGTCCCACGCCCCCAAATGAATCTGGCTCTTCGGCCAAAGCAGGGGCCAGCTTAAGCAGGCACTGAGGGTCATCACATCATCTTCGTCGGCCCTAGGGGGTCGAAACGGAGGTAACAAGTCGTCGCAGCCCCACAGCACCCGAACTAGTTGAACCCTCTACATGGTGGGTGGCATCGGATTACCGTGGAACACGCAGTTGCCTGGTTGAACGATTCTGGCCTTGGCGGCATCGATCAACTCGCCGTCAACGAAGTGCAGGAGAGTGCATGGAACGTCGGCGGTGCCCTGCGAAAACATGTAGGGCGTCAGGGATGCACAGTCAAAGGCAAGGAGATGAAGTCATCGGCCGAGGCTTAGTTACCGTGATGGCGTCGAGCTCGGCTAATGTCGAGGCACCGCCAATGGCGGGCATGCAAGTGATGGAGGGGGCGCTTGCTGCCGATGTGTCGGCCGGTGTATTCTTCCCACACCCGGGTGCATTAAGCTCCAATGCCGGCGCCGGCGCCGGAGACACCAATGCCGCCTCCGCCAGAGACACCAATGGCGTCGATGCGTTGTGTGAGTTGCTGCTCGTGAAGCTGGGAATCGGGGGCTGCTACGTCTTGAGCTTGCGTTGGTTTTCCTCGAAGAGGAGAGGGTGATGCAGCAAAGTGTAGCGTAAGTATTTCCCTCAGTTTTAAGAACCAAGATATCAATCCAGTAGGAGGCTCCTCAAAAGTCCCACGCACCTACACAAACAAACTGAGAACTCGCAACCAACGCAATAAAGGGGTTGTCAATCCCTTCACGGCCACTTGCAAAAGTGAGATCTAATAAAGATAGTATGATAAGATAAATATATTTTTGGTATTTTATAATATTGATGCAAAAAGTAAAGATGCAAATAAAGGTAGATTGAAAGCAAATATGATAAGAGATAGACCCCGGGGACATAGGTTTCACTAGAGGCTTCTCTCAAGATAGCATAAGTATTACGGTGGGTGAACAAATTACTGTCGAGCAATTGATAGAAAAGCGCATAGTTATGAGATTATCTAGGCATGATCATGTATATAGGCATCACGTCCATAACAAGTAGACCGACTACTGCCTGCATCTACTACTATTACTCCACACATCGACCGACTCCTGCCTGCATCTAGAGTATTAAGTTCATAAGAACAGAGTAACGCATTAAGCAAGATGACATGATGTAGAGGGATAAACACATGCAATATGATATAAACCCCATCTTGTTATCCTCGATGGCAACAATACAATCCGTGCCTTGCAACCCTTTCTGTCACTGGGTAAGGACACCGCAAGATTGAACCCAAAGCTAAGCACTTCTCCCATGGCAAGAAAGACCAATCTAGTAGGCCAAACCAAACTGATAATTTGAAGAGACTTGCAAAGATAACTCAATCATACATAAAAGAATTCAGAGAAGATTCAAATATTATTCATAGATATACTTGATCATAAACCCACAATTCATCGGATCTCGACAAACACACCGCAAAAAGAGTTTACATCAAATAGATCTCCAACAAGAGAGGGGGAGAACATTGTATTGAGATCCAAAAAGAGAGAAGAAGCCATCTAGCTAATAACTATGGACCCGTAGGTCTGGTAAACTACTCACAACTCATCGGAGGGGCAAGGATGTTGATGTAGAAGCCCTCCATGGTTGATTCCCGCTCCGGCAGAGTGCCGGCGAAGGCTCCAAGATGAGATCTCACGGATACAGAAGGTTACGGCGGTGGAAATTGTGTTTCGTGGTGCTCCTGGATGTTTTCGGGGTACGTAGGTATATATAGGAGGAAGAAGTACGTCGGTGGTCGCCCGAGGGGCCCACGAGACAGGGGGCGCGCCCTACAGGGGGGCGCGACCCCCTATTTTGTGGGGCCCTCGGAAGCTTCTTGACTTGCACTCCAAGCTCTCCGGATCACGTTCGTTCCAAAAATCACGCTCCCGAAGGTTTCATTCCGTTTGGACTCCGTTTGATATTCCTTTTCTTCGAAATACTGAAATAGGCAAAAAAACAGCAATATGGGTTGGGCCTCCGGTTAGTAGGTTAGTACCAAAAATGATATAAATGTGTAAAATAAAGCCCATAAACATCCAAAAGAGGTAATATAATAGCATGGAACAATCAAAAATTATAGATACATTGGAAACGTATCAAGCATCCCCAAGCTTAATTCCTGCTCGTCATCGAGTAGGTAAATGATAAAAAGAGAATTTTTGATGTGGAATGCTACCTAGCATAATTCATAATGTAATTTTCTTTATTGTGGCATGAATGTTCAGATCCAAATGAATACAAAATAAAAGTTCATATTGATAAAAGAAATAGTAATACTTCAAGCATACTAATCAAAGTAATCATGTCTTCTCAAAATAGCATGGCAAAAGAAAGTTCATCCCTACAAAATCATATAGTTAGGCTATGCTTCATTTTTGTCACACAAAGATGTTCCCAACTTCTATACCCCCGATGACAAGCCAAGCAATTGTTTCATACTTAAATAATCTCAAACTTTTTCAACCTTCACGCAATACATGAGCGTGAGCCATGGATATAGCACTATGGGTGGAATAGAATATGATAATGGGGATTGTGTGGAGAAGACAAAAAAGGAGAAAGTCTCACATTGACGAGGATAATCAACGGGCTATGGAAATGCCCATCAATTGATGTCAACATGAGGAGTAGGGATTGCCATGCAACGGATGCACTAGAGCTATAAATGAATGCTCAACAAAAACAAACTAGTGGGTGTGCATCCAACTTGCTTGCTCACGAAGACCTAGGGCATTTGAGGAAGCCCATCGTAGGAATATACAAGCCAAGTTCTATAATGAAAAATTACCACTAGTATGAAAAAGACAACTTATGAGACTCACTATATGAAAAACATGGTGCTACTTTGAAGCACAATATATGAGACTCACTACATGGAGAACAAAGTGCTACTTTGAAGCACAAGTGTGGAAAAAGAGATAGTAACAATGCCCTTTTTATTTATTTCTTTTATTTCTTTTTTTTATTTTTTTATTTGGGCCTTTCTTTTTTCTTTTTGGCGTTTCTTCTTTGGGCAATGTTCTAATAATGATGATCATCACACTTCTATTGATTACAACATAAGAATTACAACTCGAAACTAGAACAAGATATGACTCTATATGAATGCCTCTGGCGGTGTACCGGGATGGTGCAATGAATCGAGAGTGACATGTATGAAAAATAATGCATGATGGCTTTGCCACAAATACGATGTCAACTACATGATCATGCAATGGCAATATGACAAAAGTAAAGTATGTCATGATGATGATGAATGGAACGGTGGAAAGTTGCATGGCAATATATCTCGGAATGGCTATGGAAATGCCATAATAGGTAGGTATGGTGGCTGTTTTGAGAAAGATATAAAGAGGTTTATGTGTGATAGAGCCTATCATATCACGGGGTTTGGATGCACCGGTGAAGTTGGCACCAACTCTCAAGGTGAAAGGGCAATGCACGGTACCGAAGAGGCTAGCAAAGGTGGAAAGGTAAAAGTGTGTATAATCCATGGACTCAACATTAGTCAAAAGAACTCATATATTTATTGCAAAAATTTAGAAGTCATCAAAAATCAAGTACTACGTGCATGCTCCTAGGGGGATAGAATGGTAGGAAAAGACCATCGCTCGTCCCCGACCGCCACTCATAAGGATGCACAAGCCAAGTACACTACATGTTTCAAATTTGTTACACAACTTTAACCATACGTGCATGCTACGGGACTTGCTAACTTCAACACAAGCATTCTTTAAATTCATAATCACCCAACTAGCATGACTTTAATATCACTACCTCCATATCTCAAAACAATTATCAAGTATCAAATTGATCATAGCATCCAATTCACTTCCTATGATAGTTTTTATTATACCCAACTTGGATGCCTACCATTCTAAGACCAACTTTATGATAATAGCAAATACCAACTTTATGCCTATGATAGGTTTCACTAGAGGCTTCTCTCGAGATAACATAAGTATTACGGTGGGTGAACAAATTACTGTCGAGCAATTGATAGAAAAGCGCATAGTTATGAGATTATCTAGGCATGATCATGTATATAGGCATCACGTCCATAACAAGTAGACCGACTCCTGCCTGCATCTACTACTATTACTCCACACATCGACCGACTCCTGCCTGCATCTAGAGTATTAAGTTCATAAGAACAGAGTAACGCATTAAGCAAGATGACATGATGTAGAAGGATAAACACATGCAATATGATATAAACCCCATCTTGTTATCCTCGATGGCAACAATACAATATGTGCCTTGCAACCCTTTCTGTCACTGGGTAAGGATACCACAAGATTGAACCCAAAGCTAAGCACTTCTCCCATGGCAAGAAAGACCAATCTAGCAGGCCAAACCAAACTGATAATTCGAAGAGACTTGCAAAGATAACTCAATCATACATAAAAGAATTCAGAGAAGATTCAAATATTATTCATAGATAAACTTGATCATAAACCCACAATTCATCGGATCTCGACAAACACACCGCAAAAAGAGTTTACATCGAATAGATCTCCACAAGAGAGGGGGAGAACATTGTATTGAGATCCAAAAAGAGAGAAGAAGCCATCTAGCTAATAACTATGGACCCGTAGTTCTGTGGTAAACTACTCACAACTCATCGGAGGGGCAAGGATGTTGATGTAGAAGCCCTCCGTGGTTGATTCCCCCTCCGGCAGAGTGCCGGCTGATACGTCTCCAACGTATCTATAATTTTTGATTGCTCCATGCTACTTTATCTACTGTTTTAGGAAATATTGGGCTTTATTATCCACTTCTATATTATTTTTGGGACTAACCTATTAACCGGAGGCCCAGCCCAGATTTGCTGTTTTATGCCTATTTCAGTGTTTCGAGGAAAAGGAATATCAGACGGAGTCAAAACGGAACGAAATCAACTGGAGAAGTTAATTTTGGAAGGAAACCAACCTGATGGGCTTGGAGTGCACGCCAGGGGAGTCCCGGGCTGCCCACGAGGGTGGGGGGCGTGCCCCCCTACCTCGTCAGCACTCCGGAGGTCCACCGACGTACCCCCTGCACCCATATATACCTACGTACCTTAAAACTTCCAGAACAGAAAATAGATCGGGAGTTCCGCCGCCGCAAGCCTCTGTAGCCACCAAAAACCAATCGGGACCCTGTTCCGGCACCCTGTCGTAGGGGGATCCCATCACCGGAGGCCATCTTCATCATCCCGGCGCTATCCATGACGAGGAGGGAGTAGTTCACCCTCGGGGCTGAGGGTATGTACCAGTAGCTATGTGTTTTGATCTCTCTCTCTCTCTCTTGTGTTCTCTCTCGTGTTCTTCTATGGTACGATCTTGATGTATCCCGAGCTTTGCTATTGTAGTTGGATCTTATGATGTTTCTCCCCCTCTACTCTCTTGTGATGAATTGAGTTTCCCCTTTGAAGTTATCTTATCGGATTGAGTCTTTTTATGAACACTAGATGTATGTCTTGCCGTGATTATCTGTGGTGACAATGGGATATCATGTGCCACTTGATGTATGTTTTGGTGACCAACTTGCTGGTTCCACCCATGAACCAATGCATAGGGGTTGGCACACGTTCTTGACTCTCCGGTAGTAGCTTTGGGGCACTCTTTGAAGTACTTTTATGTTGGTTGGATGAATCTGAGATTGTGTGATGCATATCGTATAATCATGCCCACGGATACTTGAGGTGACAATGGAGTATCTAGGTGACATTAGGGTTTTGGTTGATTTGTGTCTTAAGGTGTTATTCTAGTACGAACTCTTTTATAGATCGATCCGAACGAATAACTTTGAGGTGGTTTCGTACCCTACCATAATCTCTATGTTTGTTCTCCGCTATTAGTGGCTTTGGAGTGACTCTTTGTTGCATGTTGAGGGCTTGTCATATGTTCTATCTATGTTATTATTGTTGAGAGAACTCGCACTAGTGAAAGAATGAACCCTAGGCCTTGTTTCCCACCATTGCAATACCATTTACGCTCACTTTTATCGCTCGTTACCTTGCTGTTTTTATAATTTCAGATTACAAATACCTTTATCTACTATCTATTTTGCACTTGTATCTTCATCTCTTCACCGAACTAGTGCACCTATACAATTTGCTATTGTATTGGGTGTGTTAGGGACACAAGAGACTCTTTGTTATTTGGTTGTAGGGTTGTTTGAGAGAGACCATCTTCATCCTATGCCTCCTACGGATTGATAAACCTTAGGTCATCCACTTGAGGAAAATTTGCTACTGTCCTACAAATCTGTGCACTTGCAGGCCCAACATCGTCTACAAGAAGAAGATTGTGTAGTAGACACAAAGTTGGAAAAGGCGTTATTAAGCGTACGCCTCGGCGCGCCTCAGCGCTCAGCGACAGCCCATCGCGTAGCCTTGGGCCTAATCAGTGTTCTAGGCGGGCCCATCACTTAGGCGGATCCAGGCGTGCGCCTAGGCATGATAGAGCGGAGAAAAGCAGCGAGGAGGCGGCGCAAGGCAGAGCAAGGCGGACCGGAGATGGAGCGGGAGAGGTTGCAAGCATGGACGGGAAGGAGCGAGAAGATCGCTAGAAAATGGAGAAGATTGCGGGAAGTTTGCTGGCTGAAGGAAAGGAGAGATTAGGGTAGGCTTTGCATATATATACACACAAAAGGGGTGGCGGCGGCTCGATCTATTCCGTCGTCGCTTCGTCCTCCGGCTGCCGAGACGAAGAGATTCACCTCATCCTCTCACCACGCAGCCATGGCTTCTTCATCCCCGCCATCCCGCGCAGCCATCTGAGGTCCCGCCTTCTTCCGTACTGTAGGTGAGCTGCCAAATCGATTTCGTCAATCCCCTCTCTTCTTGTGTACTATGTGCCTGTGTGCAGCCTCTGTCGTCCCCTGGATTGCTAGTTGTTTGCTAATTGCTGCTCTATCCTTCTCATGGAATTACTTGATCTGTAGTTTCTGTATTGATATTGATTTATCTAGATTACTAATTGGATGTAGTTTGATCCATCCCCCCAGTGGCGAATCTAGGATTGCAACTCAGGGGCTGCCACAGTTTTATTTCATTTTGCAAAGATCTCACAATTTAAATGTCATAGAAGCACCACAAATTCACGTAGGAGTACCATAGTCTAGTCAAACAAATAAATGATAGTTATTTTGTTCGTTCTGCAACTGATTTGTACATACCTTGATGCTGTTATGGATGAATTTGCTCACGCATATACAAGATTTAACAAATAAGAAGTAATTAGTATTTGGGCATAAACAATATTGTGGGAGAAAGAACTTTGCTCAGGCTCAAGGTCAAAGCTGCGCCTGGCCTGGCTCAATGCCCCTGGTCTTGCCTAGTCTATCGCAGCATGCCGACATGCTCATGCTCGTTGGCAGCCGGCTTGGCAGTGTGCAGGGCTCCCTCTGCCTGACCTGCGCCTACTGCTGTTGGCTGCCACAACAGATGGCCTGACCACCCTACACACTGAACATATGAATTTTTCTGTACTGAACACTTCTAATGGAATAAGACATGACTGAAAATAATGATAACTCCCTGATGCAGTTGTTCTCGACAGCTCATACTACGAGGGGGTTAAAGACGGCTGGTCATATCTAGCACCTGAAGAAGCAACGGAAGTATCGGCTAGTCTGAAGGTAATCAGGCTGGGCACTATTGATGTTAATGACGTTCGTTCTATGATTGTCTCAGTTAATTAAGTTATATACATGGCATGATGCCAAGATGGGATACTGGACGGTACTAGTAGTAGAGTAGAAGAAGGATCATATTCTATTGCATGATGCCAAAATAGGACGGTCACAGTAGCTGCTACTATTACACTAGTCTAAAAATAGGGTCATATGCGTGAGTGTGGCTGCTGTTCATCTTGAATGTACATATATGAGGTTATTTCACATCATACTTCAAATTACTATATCAGAGGGGTTGTTCAGTTGGCATAAAAAGGGAATTGCTTTTGGATCGGTATGAAGCATTGCAAGACAAAATAATTTCCGAATGCTACACATTTATTAGCTTGTAAGTTGCAATGCAAAAAATATGTTCTTTTTGGTTTCCTCCGTGTGGTATTTTTTGTATTATCTATTTAGTGTTTACTTCGCGGCAGAAAGTTTCTTGGAATTTGTCGATATACAGCTTCTTGCCTACTTTATATCGCTCTGCATATATTATGATATTATAATTTAATAATTTATATTGCTTCAATTCTAGGATCTGGACATACGCATACACGTACAAACAAACTTTATTGCGTTCTTGCTTTGATTATTCTCTGCATTTATGCCTACTTGTGGTCTAGACTTTGGTAGATCTGGTCCATTTTTTTAGAATCGGCTATGCGAATTACTGAGCTATTACTTGTTGTGTATTTGATTATTTGTAGGATGTCCGACACAAATGCAACATCGGCATCGCAGGAAGAGAATGTCCTTAAGAGAAAGTCAGATGATGTGGGATGGGAGTACGGGAGTCTAGCTGATGCTTCCAACAAGGATAAAGTGAAGTGTATGTTCTGTAACCATGTGAGCACGGGAGGTGTTTATCGTCACAAGCAGCATGTGGCTCATATTGGTAATGGTGTGGTCAAATGCAAGAAAAGCTCTCAGGAAGCTAAAGCCAGGTGCAAGAAATCTCTTGAGGATGCATCTAATAAGAGGAGGGAAAAGACTGCCCGTGAGCAAGAGCTTAGACAAAGTGTGAACATTTCTCGCGTTGGAGATGAAGAAGCTGCACATATCGGAAGCACGAAGCCACACAAATTAGGTCCTATTGACAAGTGGGCACAGCCTATTGATCCTAAATTGACTCAAGCTGAAGCCTTGCATCAACAGAAGATAAACAAGGAATTTTGGAAAAAGAGAACACATGAAGTGCAACAGTATGTGGCTAGATGGGTGTACAATCATGGTAATTAAATATTTATTTTTACCCACACTGCCATTTATAGTTTACTTCTTTGTAATGTTTGACCGTTGGTTGCCTTCTCACTTACTAATTTTGTTTGTATTGCATTTGTAGCTATACCATTCAATGCTTGTGACAACGATGATTTCAAGTTAATGTGTGAAGCCATTGGGAGGTTTGGCCCTAGATTTGAGCCGCCATCTAAACATGACCTTCGAGAGACTTTGCTGACTGAGGAACATGCAAGAGTGAAGAGTTTGCTGCAAGAACATGATGCTGAAAAGATGAAGAATGGTTGCTCCATTATGACTGATGCTTGGTCAGATAGGAAGAGGAGAAGCATAATGAACTTGTGCACAAACAGTGCTGATGGTTCTAGTTTTATAAGGTCGAGTGAGATGTCGGCTGTATCGCACACAAGTGAAGTCATCTTCCAATTAGTGGATGAAGCAATTGAAGAAGTAGGTCCTGAAAATGTGGTCCAAGTAGTGACTGATAATGCTTCTAATAACATGGGGGCAAAGAAGATGTTGTTGGAGAAGCGGCCGAACATGTTTGGAGCTCTTGTGCGACGCACACCATTAACTTGATGTTGCAAGGAATTGGCGATCTGCCAAGGTTTAGTTAGGTACTTGAAAAAGCAAAAGCATTCATTATCTTTGTCTATGGGCACACACGGACCTTGGACTGCATGAGACACTTCTCTTCAGGGAAAGAGATCATAAGGCCAGGGGTCACTAGGTTTGCTTCTGCTTATCTAACTTTGGAAAGCCTTCTAGAAAAAAAGGATCAACTGAGGAAGATGGTGGTTGATGGTAGATGGGACAAACTAAGAGAAGTTAAATCAAAAAAAGGAAAGGTAGCAACAACTACGATGATGAGCATGGCTTTTTGGAAAGATTTGAAGCTTTGCCTGAATGTCTTTGAGCCTTTGGTAAAAGTCCTTCGTTTGGTTGATGGGGATGTCAAGCCATCTATGGGTTTTGTCTATGGAGAAATAGTGAAGGCAAAGAAAGAGATCAAGGAAGTCTATGGCAATGTGGAGTCACGTTACAAAGATGTGATTAATATTGTTTAGAAAAAGATGAAAGATCGACTTGACTCTCCGTTGCACTTGGCTGCATACTTACTGAATCCATATTATAGCTATGCTGATACTAATATTTTTGATGATGGGACAATAACCAAAGGGTTCATTAGCTGTGTGGAGACCTTTTATTATGGTGATGATGACAAGCAAGATCAAGCTGTCAATTTTGAATTAAAGAGATTCCAGAATAGAGAAGGATCATTTGCAAAGAAGCTTGCGAGGAGTTGTCAGAATTTTGATTATAAAGCAGGTATGCAGTGTAATTTTGTAAAGTCTAATTTATTCAGTATATATTCAGAATTTATGCAATACATTGTTCACTTGATTCTCTGCTTTCATTCATAGCATCTTGGTGGAAGCTCTATGGAACTGAAGCACCAGCTCTACAAAGGATGGCTGTGAGAATCCTCTCATTGACCTCAAGTTCTTCGGTCTGTGAAAGGAATTGGAGTACCTTTGAAAATGTTAGTCTCCTACTCTCTAATCTCACATCTAGCTAGAGTAGTCCATCACATGTCAAAACATTCCGTGTTCTTAATCCTTATGTTTTTTCATGTTGCAGATTCATACAAAGAAAAGAAACAGGCTAACTACAGAACGTCTAAACTCTCTTGTGTTCATACAATTCAACTCGAGAATGATGGCCAAGAAACAAATGATTAAGGAGAAGAAGATCATTGATGTCCTCTTATCCGCTGAAACTACCGAAGCTCAAGGTTTTCTTTTTGAGGGCGGAGATGATTATGCAGAAATCGTCTATAGGGATGATGATGAGGAGGAGATGGATAGTACAGGGATGCCAGGGAGTGGCATTGGAGAAGCAATGGGAGTCAATGAATTGCTCGAGCCACGTAGAAGTGCAAGACTAAGACAACTTTATGAAGAAGAAGAATTCGATTCTGAAGAAGAGGAGTTTGATGATGATGAGGAGATGCATTCAGATGAGGAGAATGACTATTGATAATTGAGGAGGCCCAAATGCAGGGTGTCTTTTCTGAAGTACTTTTTTTATCACATATCTTTATGTCGTTGAGTCAAACTATTCGTGTGTGCGTCCGTGTGGAATTTCCCTTTTTGATTGTGAGAGAAGTCTTCCCAATAAGATTCTAGGAATTAAAGAACTTCATTTTGATGTGTGAACTGTTGAGCTCATAATCTATAATGCTATGCCAATTGGGTCTTGTGTGATATTTGCCTGTAATATATTTGAATATTTGATATTTCTATGGGCGTATTACTTCCCATTGAATAGACTATTTAGCTCTCCATGTTGCCTGATGTATGTTATATCACCACATTGTCTTTCTAACGTACTATGCTACAAAGTCTACCCAAATAATTCTCCTCCTAACCTGCTACTATACGAAACGCCTAGGCCCGCCTAGGCAGGCTAGGCGCTAGGCAGAGAGTCAGCGCCCGCCTACCGCCTAGCGCTTTTTCCAACCTTGAGTAGACATCAAGCTCTTTTCTGGCGCCGTTGCCGGGGAGGTGAGTGCTTGAAGGTATATCTTTAGATCTTAGAATCGAATCTTTTTGTTTCTTGTTTTGGCACTAGTTTATTTTATAAAAGAAAACTACAAAAAAATGGAGTTGAGTTTGTCTCATACGCTTCACCTTTTTAATATCTTTCGTGAGTATGATGGAAAGGAAAATTGTGCTCAAGTGCTAGAAGAAGAAATCTATAGAATGTTTTTATATGATGAGTATGATTGCAATGTTGTTAGTATGAATTCCTTGAATATCCATGATGCTAATGATATGCAAAGCCACAAGCTTGGGGAAGCTATGTTTGATGAATATGATATATTTTGTCCCCCAAGCTTTGATGAGAAAATTTGCTATGATGAAAGCATGCCTCCTATTTATGATGATTATTGTGATGATACGTATGCTATAAAGAAGAATTTTGCTTATGTGGAGAGTAGTAAATTTTCTATGCTTGTAGATCATGAAAAGAATGCTTTAGGTGCTGGTTATATTGTTTAATTCATTCATGATGCTACTGAAAATTATTATGAGGGAGGAATATATGCTTGTAGGAATTGCAATAATGTCAAGTTTCCTCTCTATGTGCTTAAATTCTTGAAGCTATGCTTGTTGTGCCATCCTATGCTAGTTGATTATTGTTCCCATAAGTTGTTTTCTCACAAAATCCCTATGCATAGGAAGTGGGTTAGACTTAAATGTGCTAGTAATATGCTTCATGATGCTCCCGTTATGTTTCAATTCTTATCTTTTATGTGAGCATCATTGTCATCATCATGCCTAGCTAAAAGGCATTAAAGAAAAGCGCTTGTTGGGAGACAACCCAATATTTATCCTTACTGTTTTTGTGTGTCCACATGATCATGCGACTGTAGTAATCATGTTTTATAGCTTTTGTTTCAATAAAGTGCCAAGTAGAACCTTTGGGAAGACTTGGGTGAAGTTTATGTGATCTTGCTGTGAAAAACAGAAACTTTAGCGCTCACGAGATTAGCTGCCATTTTTTACTGGAGAGTGTTTTTAGGTTGATTATTTTTGCAGATGATTAATAGACAAATTGCTCAGGTCCATCGATTTATTTCATAATTTTTGGGGTTCCAGAAGTATACGTTTTATACAGATTACTACAGACTGTTCTGTTTTTTGACAGATTCTGTTTTCTATGTGTTGTTTGCGTATTTTGATAAATCTATGAGTAGTATCGGAGGGTATGAACCATAGATAAGTTAGAATACAGTATGTTTTACACCAATATGAATTTATAATGAGTTCATTACAGTACCTAAGTGGTGGTTTTATTTTCTTATACTAACGGAGCTTACGAGTTTTGTGTTAAAGTTTTGTGTGGTTGAAGTTTTCAAGTTTTCGGTAAGGATTCGATGGACTATGGAATAAGGAGTGGCAAGAGCCTAAGCTTGGGGATGCCCAAGGCACCCCAAGGTAATATTCAAGGACAACCAAGAGCCTAAGCTTGGGGATGCCCCGGAAGGCATCCCCTCTTTCGTCTTCGTTCATCGGTAACTTTACTTGGAGCTATATTTTTATTCACCACATGATATGTGTTTTGCTTGGAGCGTCATTTTCTTTTGTTAGTGTTTGCTTGCTGTTAGTTAGAGTAATGTTTTGCCTCTTTATTTTCAATAAAAAAGTCAAGGATAGCCTTTGCCATGCTTATTTTGCTAGTTTGCATGTTGCTGTTTGAAAACAGAAAGTTTACCGCTGTTGCAAAAATTCCCTAGAAAAGTCAGAGCATGGTCTAACGTTGAATATTTTTGTATACTGAGATCTGATAAATTTATTACAGTGGGAATTTTAGTCCATAATTTTTGGATTCAGGGAAGTATTGATACTCTTGTATTCTTTACAGACTATACTGTTTTGGCAGATTGCTGTTATGTTTGCGTTGTTTGCATATGTTTGCTTGTTTAATGATTCTATTTAAGGATAGGGGTATTAAATATGCAGAGGCATTTAGTATGCAAATGTTGAATAATAATGTTAGTGATTTGTTACAGTAGAAAATGATAAGGTTTTGCATTGGTTTATACTAACCTATCTCACGAGTCTTGTTGAGTTTGTTGTGAATGAAGCTTTTGATAAAAAGAGAAACCATGATATGAGAGGAATTAAGGAGACACAAAAGATCAAGCTTGGGATGCCCAAGGCACCCCAAGATAATATTTCAAGAAGTCTCAAGCATCTAAGCTTGGGGATGCCGGTTGAGCCTAAGTTTTTGCTTCTTCACATGAGTTGTGCTATCCTTGCATTGTAGTTTTCTTTAGCTTTGCTTGCTGTTTGAATAAGATACCAAGATCTGAAATCCTTTAATGAGAGAGAGCCTTCATTTATTTGGATAATTATTCGACTACTCATTGATCTTCACTTATATCTTTCGGAGTAGTCTTTGTTATTGCTCATAGTGCTTCACTTATATCTTTTGAGCGTGATAATTTTTGCTCTAGTGCTTCACTTATATATTTTAGAGCATGGTGGTGGATTTGTTTTAAAGAAACTATTGATCTCTCATGCTTCACTTAGATTATTTTGAGAATCATTAATAGCATGGTAATTTTCTTAATGTTAATATACTTGGTGTTCAAGATATGTGAACCTTTCTTTTGAGTGAATTGAATACTAAGATAAGCTTGATGCTTGATAATTGTTTTGAGATATGGAGGTGATAATATCAAAGTCGTGCTAGTTGGGTGATTATGAATTTGAGAAATACTTGTGTTGAAGTTTGCAAGTCCCGTAGCATGCACGTGTGGTTAAAGTTGTGTAACAAATTTGAAACATGAAGTGTACCTAGCTTGTGCATCCTTATGAGTGGCGGTCGGGGACGAGCGATGGTCTTTTCCTACCAATCTATCCCCCTAGGAGCATGCGCGTAGTACTTGATTTTTGATGACTTCTAAAATTTTGCAATAAGTATATGAGTTCTTTTGACTAATGTTGAGTCCATGGATTATACGCACTCTCACCTTTACTCCTTTGCTAGCCTCTCCGGTACCGTGCATTGCCCTTTCCCACATTGAGAGTTGGTGCAAACTTCGTTGGTGCATCGTGATACGATACGCTCTATCACACATAAACCTCCTTATATCTTCCTCAAAACAGCCACCATACCTACCTATTATGGCATTTCCATAGCCATTCCGAGATATATTGCCATGCAACTTTCCACCATTTCGTTCATCATCATCATGACATACATTACTTTTGTCATATTGCCATTGCAAGATCATGTAGTTGACATCATATTTGTGGCAAAGCCACCTTACATTATTTTTCATACATGTCACTCTTGATTCATTGCACCATCCCGGTACACCGTCGGAGGGATTCATATAGAGTCATATCTTGTTCTAAGTTTCGAGTTGTAATCCTTATGTTGTAATCAATACAAGTGTGATGATCATCATTATTATAGCATTGCCCAATCAAAAAAAAGAGAAAGGCCAAAAAAAAGGGAAAGGCCCAAAAATATATTAAAAAGGGCAATGCTACTATCTCTTTTTCCACACTTGTGCTTCAAAGTAGCACCTTGTTCTTCATATAGTGAGTCCCATAAGTTGTGCTTCAAAGTAGCACCTTGTTCTTCATGTAGTGAGTCTCATAAGTTGTCTTTTTATACTAGTGGGAATTTTTCATTATAGAACTTGCCTTGTATATTCCTATGATGGGCTTCCTCAAATGCCCTAGGTCTTCATGAGCAAGCAAGTTGGATGCACACCCACTAGTTTTCTTTTGTTGAGCATCCATAGCTCTAGTGCATGTGTTGCATGGCAATCCCTACTCCTCATGTTGACATCAATTGATGGGCATCTCCATAGCCCGTTGATTAGCCTTGTCAATGTGAGACTTTCTCCTTTTTTGTCTTCTCCACACAATCCCCATCATCATATTCTATTCCACACATAGTGCTATATCCATGGCTCACGCTCATGTATTGCGTGAAGGTTGAAAAAGTTTGAGATTATTTAAGTATGAAACAATTGCTTGGCTTGTCATCGGGGGTATAGAAGTTGGGAACATCTTTGTGTGATGAAAATGAAGCATAGCATAACTATATAATTTTGTAGGGATGAACTTTCTTTTGCCATGCTATTTTGAGAAGACATGATTGCTTTGATTAGTATGCTTGAAGTATTATTATTTTTGTGTCAATATGAACTTTTGTCTTGAATCTTTCAAATCTGAATATTCATATCACAAGTAAGAAGATTTACATTGAAATTATGCCAAAGTATCACTCCGCATCAAAAATTCTTTTTTATCATTTACCTACTCGAGGACGAGCAGGAATTAAGCTTGGGGATGCTTGATACGTCTCCAACGTATCTATAATTTTTGATTGCTCCATGCTACTTTATCTACTGTTTTAGGCAATATTGGGCTTTATTATCCACTTTTATATTATTTTTGGGACTAACCTATTAACCGGAGTTCCAGCCCAGATTTGCTGTTTTATGCCTATTTCAGTGTTTTGAGGAAAAGGAATATCAGACGGAGTCAAAACGGAACGAAATCAACTGGAGAAGTTAATTTTGGAAGGAAACGAACCTGATGGGCTTGGAGTGCACGCCAGGGGAGTCCCGGGCTGCCCACGAGGGTGGGGGACGCCCCCCTGGGCGCGCCCCCTACCTCGTGAGCACCCCGGAGGTCCACCGACGTACCCCCTGCACCCATATATACCTACGTACCCTAAAACTTCCAGAACGGAAAATAGATCGGGAGTTCCGCCGCCGCAAGCCTCTGTAGCCACCAAAAACCAATCGGGACCCTGTTCCGGCACCCTGCCGGAGGGGGATCCCATCACCGGAGGCCATCTTCATCATCCCGACGCTATCCATGACGAGGAGGGAGTAGTTCACCCTCGGGGCTGAGGGTATGTACCAGTAGCTATGTGTTTTGATCTCTCTCTCTCTCGTGTTCTCTCTCGTGTTCTTCTATGGCACGATCTTGATGTATCCCTAGCTTTTCTATTGTAGTTGGATCTTATGATGTTTCTCCCCCTCTACTCTCTTGTGATGAATTGAGTTTCTCCTTTGAAGTTATCTTATCGGATTGAGTCTTTTTATGAACACTAGATGTATGTCTTGCCGTGATTATCTGTGGTGACAATGGGATATCATGTGCCACTTGATGTATGTTTTGGTGACCAACTTGTTGGTTCCACCCATGAACCAATGCATTGGGGTTGGCACACGTTCTTGACTCTCCGGTAGTAGCTTTGGGGCACTCTTTGAAGTACTTTTATGTTGGTTGGATGAATCTGAGATTGTGTGATGCATATCGTATAATCATGCCCACGGATACTTGACGTGACAATGGAGTATCTAGGTGACATTAGGGTTTTGGTTGATTTGTGTCTTAAGGTGTTATTCTAGTACGAACTCTTTTATAAATCGATCCGAACGAATAACTTTGAGGAGGTTTCATACCCTATCATAATATCTACGTTTGTTCTCCGCTATTAGTGGCTTTGGAGTGACTCTTTGTTGCATGTTGAGGGCTTTTCATATGTTCTATCTATGTTATTATTGTTGAGAGAACTTGCACTAGTGAAAGTATGAACCCTAGGCCTTGTTTCCTACCATTGCAATATCGTTTACGCTCGCTTTTATCGCTCGTTACCTTGCTATTTTTATAATTTCAGATTACAAATACCTTCATCTACTATCTATTTTGCACTTGTATCTTCATCTCTTCGCCGAACTAGTGCACCTATACAATTTGCTATTCTATTGGGTGTGTTGGGGACACAAGAGACTCTTTGTTATTTGGTTGCAGGGTTGTTTGAGAGAGACCATCTTCATCCTACGCCTCCTACGGATTGATAAACCTTAGGTCATCCACTTGAGGGAAATTTGCTACTGTCCTACAAACCTGTGCACTTGCAGGCCCAACAACGTCTACAAGAAGAAGGTTGTGTAGTAGACATCACCGGCGAAGGCTCCAAGATGATATCTCGCGGATACAGAAGGTTACAGCGGTGGAAATTGTGTTTCGTGGTGCTCCTGGATGTTTTCGGGGTACGCAGGTATATATAGGAGGAAGAAGTACGTCGGTGGCCGCCCGAGGGGCCCACGAGACAGGGGGCGCGCCCTACAGGGGGCGGGGGCGGCCCCCTATCTCGTAGGGCCCTCGGAAGCTTCTTTACTTGCACTCCAAGCTCTCCGGATCACGTTCTTTCCAAAAATCACGCTCCCGAAGGTTTCATTCCGTTTGGACTCCGTTTGATATTCCTTTTCTTCGAAATACTGAAATAGGCAAAAAAACAACAATATGGGCTGGGCCTCCGGTTAGTAGGTTAGTCCCAAAATGATATAAATGTGTAAAATAAAGACCATAAACATCCAAAAGAGGTAATATAATAGCATGTAACAATCAAAAATTATAGATTCATTGGAGACGTATCAGGGGCGGCCCCTGTTGGCCGCCCGCATTCCACGCCTGCAGCCCCTCAACCAAGGTAGGCATAATGGCGGTGATCGTCGCTCCCAGTTGGTCTCCCACTTGCTCTTTGACTATCTCCAGAATCCGCGCCACTTGTGCCTTGAGTTCTTGAACCTCGCGCTCCTGGCTTCCTGAGCTGGTCTTTCTCTCCTTTCGCCCAATGTTATAGTATTCCGACCATTTCATGGACAAGCCTTTGCCGGCCACACGACCAGCTGACGACGGCTTACTGAACTTATCCTTGTGTTTCATTACGTTCAACGCCCTATTTAAAGTGGTGTCCCAAGGGGAGCTCTGAGACGACCCGTGCTACTGCTTTCAGTGTCCTGTGGAAGGAACATGAACCATTTAGAAATTTGGCTTCATTAATTAGAATACAACCATATGGAGCTAATTACACGAGGGTGTATTCCTTACCAGAACAAGCTCAAGCGCCTTGGTCTTCGGATCCGTGGTAAGCTCCTTTGTTACCGGGTCCACCTTGTACCGGGCCCTAACATAGTTCCTGGTCTGCTTGTCACAGTATTTATCGAAGAGGGGCGGTAGGCCTTGCTCGGCACGCTCCGCGTCC